>NW_024885344.1:7149696-7352487 GCF_019232065.1 Centrocercus urophasianus
ACACACACACACACACACACACACACACACACACACACACACACACACACAAAAAGAGGTGGAGCAACAAGCCCAACACTTGCAGCAAGGAGTTTAAACAGGAAAAAAAGGCATGCAATTCTGCATCAAGCAGCCTCATATAACTTCAGAACTGGCCACAGGAGAGGAAATCAATTGCACAAATACAGATTTCATCATTTTGGAAAGATGCTGTGTGTAGGAGGATAGATGAGGATTGCACTGTAAGCCCCAAAAGCTCAAGAGCAACTGGAAGAAAAAGACATGTCGATTGTACACATACTGCTATGTTCTGTACTGGCTGTGATAAAGGAGTTGTGTACACATACAGAGATGTGTGAACAGATAAAAATTACGAAAATCATCTAAGACATCAGAAAACAAAATCCTGTAGCCAGGACTCTCATGTGCCAAAGCTGCAGGGAAAGTATACCTAGTATACAAGAAGCCCATGGAGGACCTTCACTTCATTGGCACACTGGGAAAACTACGGCACGTCAACACATTGCTATGAACTGTACACCCGGAAGCAACTCAGAGAAATCAAGTAAGATTGTTACAAGTGAGCAACAGGAAAATTAAGGCCTCAAAGATTTAAGGTGTCAGATAGAGAGATCTCATTCAAATACAGAACAAAAACCAAACCAAACCTGAAGGGCACTGTGGTAATTTCATGGGACAAAGATGGCCTTCAAAAAACAAGGTGGCGAGGAGCAAGAATCAAGCCCACCACACTAGCACTATTCTACCAAACCACATTCTTTTTGTCACCTACTTCGTAAGGGGCTTGGAGCTCACCAGATGCCTTGCCGAGCTCATTAATCCTGAGGAAAACAAACCCAGCAAAAGTGATGCTAATTTTCTTCAGCGTTAGTGGATCGATTTCAGAAGGCTGTACGTGGTGCTCACGTGGCACAGCACGGATCTGGCTGAGCACACGGCAGGAGGCACACAAAATGGCCACGTGTGCCCCTCTCAGTGGCAGGGCACTGCCTGATGTACCACAGCCACAGGGAGCAGCGTTCGTCATCCAGGAGTACCGTTCTGACAGGGCATTTCTACTGTACTGCTGCTCTTCAAGCAGGTTGTTCAGATTGAAATGTGCTACATAAAAATTCAAAAAGCATCTCTGAGAAAAACCTGTAGGTTCTACGTAAGGCTGGACTTGAACTATCCATTTCATACTGTGAAACCCTCTTTTATCTCTTTTGCAAGTACATACAAAATCCTATTCCCTCCTAAGCAAAATTCACCTTTAAATCTTTCATGCAACTTTTCTATTGGTGTGACAATTAATAAAACTGAGATATAAACTTGTTAAAAAATAACAAAGCAAAGCAGAATAGGGGAGCTCTCTCATCTGGCCAACTGCATGCAACAAAAGAACTGCCTTTCCTGGCTACAACAAGCATCAAGAAAGATATTATTAGAACAGCATTAAAAGAGACACTTCGCAGTTCAACAACTACCACAAGTAGAAAAAGCCTAAGAGCTCAAGTACTAACACACATTCACAAAAATACAGCCACACACTTTGTATCCAACCAATTTGTGGATATCCACACAGGTAGAAAGCAATCCCTGAGACACCAAAGCTTTTCTAAATATACTCCTCTAATAAGCAAGTTCTGTGTAATCAAACAAACTACTGCAGGACAGAGCTGTTAATCCCATTGCCTTCTGGGGGAAAAAAAACCATCATCAGCAGGAATCTTTTTAACATCCCCACTAAACTCAAGTATTTCAAGGTTACATTCTAGCATTCAATCTGCCCTGCCAAGAGTGAACCATAGAAGTGTATGGAAGAAGATGAGTTCTGAATCACTGCTTTCCCTATACCTGGATCAACTATCTTCCACCACTCCTGAAATATATTTGCCTGTGCAACTGACAGAATCTACTAATGGGCACTTGTATAAGTTAGCTAAGAAAATCTATTTTCATGCTTCTATCCCCAGCCATAAAGAAAACTGTGTAACTCAAAACGACCTCCTCTGTCACCATTTAAACACACTACTTCTGGCAGCAATAACCATGACTCCGGAGAACAAACTATTTGCAGTCTTTTTTTTGCATCAAATTTGACAATTCCCACTCCTTTAAAGAAACAAAAACAGCCCTCTGTTTTTCAGTCTTTCCCCAAAGATCTGATCTGCTAGACCTCACATCTCCCTTGCTACCCTCCTCTAGGTTCTCCCCAGCTACAGCATCTACTCGAAGCTGCAGCCCAAAGTCAGACAGCACGATGAGGTAAGGACTTCGCTTCTGCTGTGCAAAAAAACACCGCACTTATCTTCTGAGATACACGCCTGCACAACATTGGCTGGACACAAAGCATCTCATACCCAAAGTTTAACCTGTTCTCACAATTAAATAGAAGGCCATTCACCAACCATAAAGTTAAATCTGTCACTAAACACAAAAGCAACAAAACATAACTGAGACCAAACCGAAAACATATTCTCTAAACTACGAAAGCAATGAGAGGAAAAGAACATTGACTTTTCTTAGCGTACCAACAGGATTGCTTCAGGAGAGCCCACCAGTTATTTCATTTCAGGTTAGAGGTACCTTCTCATGCTAAATTTTCTTTTCCCTCTTAAATCTATTTTGTCAGATTAAGGTTTCTGAATACACAATTAATATTTACACCAGATCAACTCCAGCACTGCCACCTAGAAAGCCATCGGTTGCCCAAGAGCTCAGAGCCTCACTTCACAACTTTCAGTCATTTTTGTCTTCAAAAAGCACTTCAGGGCACAAAGCTCCAAGTACAGAAAATCCCATTTGAATTATTTAATAATGGTGTAAATAATCTCTAGCAACAAGAACAGAGCCTTTTCTTCCAGCTGTCACGCACACTACTGTATCAACAACCCTACACCACTCTAAAAGCCTTCCATCCAAACAATCTCTTGTCCTGAGAATCACAGGGTAAGAGCCAGGCTTCCCCCAGGCAGAGAACGGTGAGCAGAAGAGGACACTTTCCCCCAGTTCACTTGCCCCTGCTCTTATCAAATCCTTATGCCCCTGCAAAAGACTTATTTCCTAAACATAATGTTCTTACATCTGTGTGTGAAACTACTCTTCCTAAACTTGGATTCAATGTAGAAAAAATGCCTTTGCAGTTACTACACTCTTACGTAACAGCTTCATTATCTGAAGAATTTTAGTATCAGCAGTTATGCTGCAAGGGCAGCTCCTGAAGCACTAGATTCATTATTCGATTCAAAACTGGCCACGAGTTGAATGATATGCCATAAATTGGTTTGTCACAACTCCAAGCCTTGAACTCGTTAGCAATACTGATGTAGTCTTAACCAACATTCGTTTATGATCTTGACACAGAACACCTCTTTTACCATAGGATTTCAGTGACACGTTTGCGTTTGCCTGCTGTAAGGTCTAGCAAAGATTCTCCTTGTCCGCCCTCCTCTTACACCTACAAACAGCACAGAATGGAAGGTTTTCCTCCTGGAAATCAGGACTGCATTTCCTTAAAGATTGCAGAGGGAACTATGGAACCAAAGCCCTTCTAGGTGCCTCCTCTAAATACGTGAAGTTGTGCTCCTTGACGCGCTTTCACAGCAACGTTACTTTTAAAGCCTAGATTTACATTCTCTTGAGGGGAAACAGAACACCAAAACACACACTTACATGAGTCAGTTATAAGTACTTCAGAATTTTCTGACTTATGTCACCTTGCATCTGTATTATGGTTACGCTGACTTGTTTTTGTATTAAGAATAGTTTTCACTTCAACTTGATCAGCAATTATTTGCTCTCAAGCTTTATTAAAACAGGTTTTAGATGGCGTAATATATATACTGCAAACAAAGGGTAATTACCTAAGACTTGAGGAAGAGCTAGCTAACTGACGAACAAAACCACATCAAAAAATAAAAGCTCTAGCGCCAGCTCTGCCTCAGACCTGCGTGCTTCATTATTTCCAATGTATAGAAAGCAAAAACTTGAACAAAATACATTAACACCACCACGCACTCCTTAATTGTGCATTTATGCACCCATACTTGAGAGGTACTGAGCCCTCCAGCTGGCACACGTGCCAGGCAGCAGGCTGCTTCACTTTCTTTCTCATACAGAGATGTAACATACAATAGGGAAAAACAAAAAAACACACACACAAAAAAACAACCAAAACAAAAACAAAACCAACAAAAAACCTCACTGCGTAATTTTGCATTTGAAGTGAAATCTAATGTCCCACACAAGCAATTTTGAAGTTCAAGTGACATCTCTTCTGGTATGAAAAAGAGATTTGAATAATTCCTTTATCATGTCACTGTTTTCCTCTCTCCTCTCCCATGCACCGCAGTTTATTTACCCCACTCAGCTGTATTACAATAACTGATTCCAGGACCACAAAATAAACCAGTCACTCTAACGATTCCACAGATATTTACATTATTTTTTATGGTGGAAACAACACAGCAATTCACTTCCACATAGAGCTGCACCAGCACGATCAGGGCAATAAAAGCCAGTGAGACGCTTTCTAAACTCGTTTTGCTTCTGAAAGAAAGCATCTGTTAAAGTCCAGTCTTTAGGTATTTAGGTTTCCCAATCAGCAAAGAGTTTCTCCTTACTCAGGAAAGTTAAGAGTGCACTCACATTACACAAAGCATTTAATCATCTTGCTGTTGAGGTGCAAAATACAAGCACAGTGCTGAGCTTTGCCTTCCTTCAGCAAGGTGAGCAGGTAGCTTCTAAAGATGGGCAAGTCTTAGTTCTCAACAGCATCAACAGCGGAAGCCTCCTTCCCTTTTCTCCTCCCTAGCCACCTACTCAGCACGAGCCCTAGTGCTTGCCAAACTTCTCAGCACACGAATTCCATGCCATACCACAATGCTATTAATACAGAAAAGGCATTATTATCCAATGAGCTAGAGCCAAATGGGACCTCTAGGTGAGTCGAGGCCCAAGGCCTGCTCACCTCTCCAAGCAGAGGCAGGGGCAGAAAACAGGCTGTCCCAGGGCAGCAGTGCTGCTCAGGGCTCAGAGAGCTGTACGGATCACACAAACCCAGCTCGGGAAGGCTGAGCTGAAGCGGCCTTCAGCGACCAAAGCCCTGAACGAAGAAGCATAGTCTCCAGCAGCTGTATTTACCTCTAAAACAGACTTGACGTACAATATGTGGCAAATAGATGAGACTTCGGTGCCTACAGCATTCAGAACTGCAGAACAGCCGGTGTTGCCACTGCACATCGTAACCCACCTCCCGAGAACGCTTCAGAAGCGCCAGCGTCTCAAGCTTCAACCTCCGCGGAACAGGCAGCGCTGCTCCGTGCGGGGTTGGGAAGTGAAGCGAGGTGCCCCGCAGCACAGGAAGCCCATCACAGGGCCGCAGATGGGGGCCCGCCGCCCCCAGCACCCACACGGCCGCTGTCCGTTGGCGTTTCTTAACGCTCCTCGTGCACAAATCGCGACGCAAGCCAACAACAAACCCCACCGAACCCTGTTTTTTCAAATGCTTCAAAACCGCCCGGGCCAAGCGACTACAGAACAGCTCCACGAACGCCGTGCCCTCGGTAACTCGCGGTGTGACAGCACGGGGAGCGGTGCCCCCGCCGCCCTTCTCCAAGCCGGCCGGGCGGGCGGGCGATGCCCCCACCGAGGGCCAGGGAAAGCCCCATCCCGCCACCCCCGCTCGGGCAGCCAGCCCCAGCCAGAGCGCTCGGTGCGGGACGGCGGCGCCGAGCCTCTCCGCCCCTAGACCGCCGCGCTCTGCCCGCCAGCGGAGAGGAGGGGGAGGGCCGGGGCCTCCCCCGAGCGGGGATCCCCTCCGCCGCCGTACGGGCCGCGGCCGCCGGCTCCGGCGAGGCGGGAGGGGGCGGGGACCCGCGGCAGCCGCCGCTCGGCCTTACCTCCTCCGGGATGGCCGGGTCGCCGCCACCGCTCCCGGCATAGCAGGCGCCCAGCACGGGCGGCGGCGGCTCGGGCTCCGCGTCCCCGTTGAAGAGCGAGGCCCCCTCGGCGCTGCCGCCGCTGCTCAGCGCCGCCATCTTGGATCGAAGCGCAGGGGCGAGGGAGGGGGAGGGGGGATCCGCGTCCCCGCCGCCGGGACGCCCCCAGCCGCGACCCGTAGTGGGAGGGGGAGGGGGGCGAGCGCAGATCCCGGCCGGCTCCCGGCGGCCCGCGCCACCGCACGTCACGCCCGGCCCGTGACGTCACCCAGAATCGCCGCCGCGCTCGCCGCGCCTGCGCCGCGGCGTCACCGGGAAACACCCTGACGTCACGGCGCGACCGCCCGTCGCCCTGGGAACTCGGACGTGGGCTCGCGGCCCGCCTCCCGCCCCAACGCCGCCGCAGCGCCCCCTAGCGGCGGGTGCTGCACAGCGCCCAACGACCGCCGTGCGGAGATGCCGCCGTCGGCAGCCACGGCGCTTCCTTCTCCGTGAGCAAAGCAACAGTAGCGCCGGTACACCCGCTGCTGGATGAAAAGTCACGTTTTCGCCCGATAAAGTTGTGTCTGCCGTTGTTAAAGTGAAAATAATTGGTTTTCAAATTGATTAAAAATATCTTCAGCGCCATATTTGGGTCTTGACCTGCCACCCCCTCACGCTTTATCTACCGCGCGTTAAGTGAGGGAGGCTCTGGCTGCGAGGCCGCGGCCTGCGAGTGCCCTGAGCCGCTCCTGTCCTCTGCTGCCAACGATGGAGGAGCAGGAATGGCAGGTGGTGTGCGGGGAGACGCCTCTGCCTGCAGCCCAGCATCCAGCTGAGGAGCCGGGGCCGGCAGGCAGTGCTGTGCCCAGCAGCTGCTCCCGAAGTGGCGGTGGGAGTGCAAGGACCCTTCCCCAAAAATGGCAGTGCTCTGAAGCAGAAAATGGAGCCCACATCTTATTACTGCGTGCCACAGCCATCACATGCTGCTTCTGAAAGCTCCACCAGGCGTTTCAAGTTGCTCTCTTGGTGAAAATGTCTTTATGATAATACCGGACCGACGGTTCCAAGACAGAAGGACAGCATCAGAGCTTGTAAAGAGCTTGTTGTATCACAAGCCGATACAGTTTATGGTAGTCAATTACTGCTCAAACTGGGAACACACAAATGCAAACACCCTTATCTTTGTTTTGCTTCAGCTGTGAACATTTAAGCATACAACCACTGAGGGTAATAATCTTGATGAGAGATGTGAGGTTTATATTTCACCTTTCGCACTGTGGCCACCAGTGTGTTAAAGCATTTACAATTGAATTTAATAGTGGCAGTAGTGCAGACTGGTCAATAAATGCAGCATTCATGTAATGTGTGGACACAGCAAAAACACCACGGAGTCTACGATACTCAATGTCTTGAAGAGGAGGCAAGAATTTAATGGTGGGTCTTTCCTACACAGACCTACCCAATACTGAACCTCCTGAACACAAATGAGAAATAAAATAATCCAGGTAACACTTAATAAAGGAGCCTAGGATTTCTTACGACACACGGCTAGCCACATAGTCACCAAAAAGACTGCACAAATCTGTAAGAACCAAATGTATGACCTAAGCAGCTTACCAAGTTGAGAAGTTTCTCTCAGGTACACACATTACTGAGCAGGGTAATTATCAGCACTTCTTGCTACTAGATGAGAGCAGTGGCAGTGAAAAGCATGCACAGACTCAGGAAAATAACACATGCTGAGATCACATTTCCTCAGGACAATTCATGGAAAAAAGGCAAAGGTAATATGAAATGGCTCTCAAAGTACATGTCTTGCTAACGTTATTGGAAAAGCTAACAGACTAATCTGGGTTAACCGACAAATGAAGTGCTGTTGTTTCAGTGAAATTTATACTGAGGAATAATTTAGGCTTGATGTGTATGACACTCATATCCCTTGGTTTCCTCCTCAAAATCAGTTCATGTCCAAGGGAGCATAACTAACAGTACAATTCATAGGCTACTAGCAACCTGTATCTTTACCTGTGCTTTTAGGAATCTTGCATCCTTTCATTCCTGAGCTTCTGATTTATTTTTTTTTCCCCCAGAAGATTTGCTTTCATATAAAACACATTTGCTAAACTTTGTTGTAGCATTTGATGTTCTAAACCCTGGTATCGAAAGTTGATTTCCAAAACTAGGACCAGGGCAAAGAGTTACTACCAAAATTTCTACTTTTTCTATGCTTTCCTTCGTTTGGTGGAGCCCATTCCTGATGGTAAATAGAATTTCTTACACTTTTACATGATGGAACCTTTCATCTCTATGCTTAATCCACCATGAAGAAGGAAAAATCATTTTGAACTGTGACTATCTCTTGTTGATAGGAAGTCCTATCTGATGAGAACTGATACCATCTAAATCTTTTACCTGGACTAGTTTTTGTTGTCTACATAGATCCAAATCAAACTCATTATGAATCTAAAAAACTATTTGCTATCAAATTCACTGAGGGCTCTGTCTAGTTGACTTCTACAATGCAGTGTAGCCTGTTTATCTAGTGTTGCAACAAGTAATTCTTACTTGCAAATGCAAAACCTGCCACCTCCCATCAATTCCGTAGTTATGCATTGACGTTTAATCATATTCAGAATGATTTGGTTTGGATCAGAAAAAAAAAAAAAAAAAAAAAAAAAAGGGCTGTTCAAAGACTGTTCAGCTGCCTTGCCCTCCAGAACATCTTTCTGATCTAAACAACACCTGAACCTTCAGAAAAGAATGTTTCAGTGAGTCAGGGAAAAATCAGTTGGTTATCTGGCAGCAGCCATCTCCTTGGGAGCATTTGAACACATCGTTATCCTTTCCCTTGGGAACACATTACTTTTAGTGAGATGCCCCAAAAGAAGAATAACCAAAAGGGTTATTAGATGAAACCTCGTCCTGATCTTATTTGTCATTTGCTTTTCCTGGAGGACAGTATGTCAAAAACAGACAAAACAACAGCAACAACAAATAAAAAAAAAGAAAAAAAATACAGATGTTGATGGAAGACAAATGCTAATGATAACAGTTATGTTCCCTGTAACCTGGGCCAGGAAATGTGAAACAGAACATTCACTGCCCACAGTTCCGCTGTTACCTCATTACTGTTGAGGGCAACATATGCTTAATGAACGAGAATGTTGAAAAGATTTACTGAGGAAAAAACCTCAATTTTTGTTCAATTACCTTTAGCACCCTTTTAAACATACTTTGCTATTGCTATATTTTAAGATATTTTGTGCATCTTTTGGTATTTCAAGAGAATTCTGTCTGATTGCTCCAAGATTAGGCAACTGAGAATGCGCAGCTGATGTTTTTACTATTTCTGTACAGACAGTATGTATTTTTCCCTTTGGTAGCCTCTTGCAAGCTTTTGGGACATTTCCCATTCCACAGCCCAGCTGAACCTCAAACTTTCATATCTTCAGTGAAAAATCAGATTATATTCAGATGGTGATTTAAATTTGGCAGCTGAACAATCTCATTGGTGTCTTTTTTTGGTTCTTCGCCTTTGCATGAAATACATGAGCAGAAATGATGAGTGGAAATGGAGGGAAAAAAGGTAGGGAGAAGCAGAGGAAAATATCAATCCACAAGGTTCTTAACTCAGTCTGCATCCTACTATTGAAAGCAATGTTGATATAACAAATTTTCTTTCATGTAATAATATTGGACATATTTACATAGTTTTCATTTGACTCTAGCGTATTTTCTGTTAGAGTCATTACACTTTGCTTTGAAGCCAGTGTGTGAGAGGGCCTGGGGCATGGGACAGGTGGGAGGACTGGGGCAATGGAGTGACTTTGCATGCAGGTCTCTTTCATATCCTGCTCAGCACTGCAAGAGCAAAATGATAGCCTGTTTCCTTCCTCATCTTAGTGCCAACATTAGGGTCCAGAATTGCATGTACCTCAGTGTTCTGCCTTTCTCTCTGCTGGCCTACTGCCCTTGCTTGCATACAGGCACGAGGAGCTGAGAAAACGACACATTTTGTTGAACAGCAGCATAACTACTGATGGGTGCAGCACAGGAGGAATCATCACGGGAGGAGCCCTGAAATCACTGCTACGAGAACAGAAGTAGCAGTCAGTGAAAATGGAGACGGAAGGATGGGACAAAAGATCAGATGGAGGGAGAATGAGGATGAAATAGACACCAGAGGAGATGCTGCCCTCCTAGGAAACACAGGAATAGGGAACGCTGATTTTCCTGCCTGACATAATTTACTGAAGCCAGGACCAAATCTCGAGTTTGAGAGAATTAGTCAAGTCCACCCCGTTAGCTTTGAATCTCTTACCATTTCTTCAGTGTATTCAGCTCCTCCAGATATCTGATTTCTGAATCCTTTGTGTTGGACAGCGATAAGCTGATCAGCTTTAAAGACTAAATAGACTTAGATTCCTAGCGTTATTATTCCAGTGTGAACAATCACATTTCATAACCTAAAACCATCCCATTTAGGCATAAAAGAAGCTAATGTGATTGAGCGAGTTCCAAGAAAGGGAAGAAAAGAATCCCATGTCAAGCAAGTTATTTTGCTCTTCAGAAAATGACTATTCAATCATGTTCCAGCCTTAAGATAATGCGCAGGCTAGCTGAGTACTTCCAGCCTGAATAGCTGCTGTAATTTGATTCTGCAGTGCCTTACAGACAAGTTGGTAACTCTACATCTTTTATCTAATAACAGTTTAGTTAGCACGTGCACCTGCTCACTCAGTTTATTCTTTTGGTGTCTAGCATCTTCCCTGAAATGAAAAAAAGGCCATTAGGATTTGTACAAGCCCAGAGTAAGGAAACTTTGAGAGTCTGAAAAGGCAGAATCAATCATTTGAATCAAATAGAGAGAGCAAAGCTTTGATGGGGGACAGTGAAAATATGTTGACCTACCAGTAGGAATTTCTGTAATACTGCTATCAGAGATACTGGGAATGTGGGTTTTACAGCAAGCTCTCCTAGCTCAGCTGGAAAGGGAGAACTTTTCTTTGGCTGCTATGTGGTTTTTAAAGCAGCAGTTTGGATACTGCCTTTACTATTTCTGGGGGAGGAGAGGGAGCATTTCTCTTCCAGTTCATCATTTCTTCTGGATGGCTCACTCACCCTCTGTCCACATCGTGTTTTATAATCAGAATCTTCTGGACTATTAAGTTGTTGCATAAAAATGGCAAACCAAGTAGACTCTTCCATCTATCAAGGAGTAAATATAGATTTTTTTCTAGGAAAAAAAAAAAAAAAAAAAACAAGAACAAAAACAAAAAGACCCACGAATCAATGCTAATGTGAAGTTTTCTTCCTCCTTTTTTCTTTCCTTTCTATTTTTAACAGTTTAATTGCTGAACTTTTCCCAGTTGTTGTTCCTTGCCTGCCCACTTTGGTGCTACAGACTTAAAGAAGCAATATACACACCCCCAAAGGCAGATTTTTCAGGGAAATCTCACTGTCTTTAACAAGCTCTAAATTTCAGAGCATGAATGGGAAGCACAGTGAGGGAAGAGCCACACTGCATCAGCAGGTTGTTTCTTCTGCAGAATCTCTCCATCTTCCCCCATAGAATACCAGCAGAAATCCAGGGTTCAGGACATGTTTGTGCCATAGCACGCAACCACAAGTTGAGATTTCCTCAACACATTGCAAAGCCTTTGCTAGAAAGGTGAAACAACCCAGCATTGTTCTATCTTTGCTGTTCCCAATCCTGGCTTCATGCTTTCAGCTTTTCTAGGGCAACACCCCACATTGTTGGAGTTTTAGGAGTTATTGTTCATCTCAGAAGGTCGAACAAGACAGGCAGTCCTTTTAAAAAGAGTGCTTACATTGGAATATACATGTACACATCTTCAGTACTTACACAGAAATTTCTTTTGCATATCGCAGTTAATAACTCATGTTTGTCTTTTTATCCTCAGTACCACTGGAAAACTACAAGCCTCAAAGACATTTAGGTTCTCTTAAAGAAGCAAGTTGCCTTCCAAGCTTGTGGGAATTAGGGCAGTCTCTGAACTGCATTGCTGTATGCTCTTCATTGCTCTGAGTGTGTACTTGTCCAAAAGCAAAAATTCCAGTGCAGCATTCAATGACTTCTTGAAGTTTTTAATGCTATGGATTGCATAAAGCTTGTGGTTATGCTAAAGGCCATAGGGCACAGTTATTCCTTTTTAATATGACCTGACTTCTGTTTCTGGAAGACACATTTCCTTTGGAATATGAGCACAAATTCTGCTACTCTCTCTGGGAGACTTCTGCAAAGGTCCAGCTTAGATCTTCCTTTTATTTCTAAGCGGTTTGCATGCCTACTCAATACCCTACTTATTATCCTCAGAGGGCATTAATGTTTATTAATAAACCCAATGATACTATCAAACAATTTGAGTTTACAAATATACAGACATCACTTTGGCTGTATTGGAGTGAGGCAATGGAGTAGGATTTTGGTAAACATCACAGTATATATAAAAAAGTGATCAAGTGCAAAACCAAAGGAAAAAAAAAACAAAACAAAATAAAGAGAGGCCACAGAGTGTTACTTTCTAGCTGTCAATAATAACTGTGATATTTCATAGCCCGATTAATTATTTGTGGTACATGCTATTAATTTTAAAAGTGTTTGTGAAGTTTAGAGCTTGTCAACAATGCTTACTGCTGTCAGTTGCACCAAAACAGACAGAGGCTAGAAATCCAAGAAGGAATACACAACACCTCACACATAGCCTGTGTATCAACAGCATCCCATCCATTCATTACATTCTGTCCAGGTGATTTCTACACTGCCTCAGTCACTGCCTCTCTGATGTGAGTGTAACAGCTTAATAGTGCTTGAGGTTGGAGTCTTTATATAGATGCTCCTGTGCCTACAAAGTAGACACACTGCTTAATAACATCAGATGAAACAGCAGCCTCACCTCAATTTCTTAAATAGAAAGTCAGCATAAACTCTGGACTCCCAGAAATCCCTGTATGTAAATATGCACGCATGTGCTCCATACTCCATACAGTCTCATATAGAACGCATACGCTTCCAGCACTGGGATGACCTCAGTCATTGATTGCTGCTCCCCCAAAAGCTTTCTGAGCAGCAGTTTGATGCTGCTTTGTCACACATAGCCTCCTTCACGTAGTTATAGAAATTAGAATTGCTGCACTTTCTCTGTAGTGGTTGCTGATCATAAGAAGGATAGCATCACCTGGATGTCAGTACAGCTCTCTTCAGCTGTACAGTCTTAGAGTGGACTGGATTTTCTTTAAGCCACCTACAATTCTCCATGGAAATCAGTGTATGGTACCTAGACAGCCTGATATGCTTCTGATTGACACTGAACATCACTGCAGAAACAGCTATTTATTGCCTTAATAGGCATGACAGACTCTCTAGAGAGATATTACATCAGTCCTGTTTGGTATCAATCAAAAGCAAAAGGCGACTGCAACTGTATGCTGCATAGTATTTACCTTGTAGCTATACAAAAGCAAGCACACCTTGTAGTAGTTAGAGATGCTGAGTATTCACATAGTTTCTAAAGTTAGGCCACATCTTTTGGAGCTTGAATCTGAAATAACATTGCAGACATCCACTTTTGAGTCTGGGCTCAACTGACCACATTCATTTTCATGCAGGCAAGACTGCACTGAAAATTCAGGAACACAGTGCACTTCCAATTATGTATTGGAAATGATACACCATTGCACGTAGCAGTCTCATATTCTTCAGTCTTTCTGGATCTCAGCTGTTTTTTTGCCCCTAATGCCATTCAAAGATCTATTTACTGAAAGAGCCCGTAAGACAAACATCAGCCTTGCAGAAACATCAACTGAAGTGCAAGAGACCCCCTGAACTCTATGAAATATTTACAGATAGCTTTAGGAGTGCTAGGATGAAGTAAAGTACTTTCAAGTGTAGGCAGGAAACGTAATGGATATCAAAATGCTTTTGTAGCCCTTGGTGAGATTTGTTTTCACAGACCTAGCTACAGCATGAGAAAATGTATGAGATCATCCCATCTGCTGCCTCTTCTTCCAAGAGGGAAGTGGTCCCTGGGCTCTGTTTTGTAACACTTCACTCAGTCTAGCTCTGACTGCCTCCGATAAGAAAAACATAACCTACCTCTAGGGAAACTTCTCAGTTTTTCCAAATATCTAACCTTGTGGAGTTTTTAGCAGTATCCTACCCAGAACAGCTTAATGTGGTATTTATAAAGATACTTCAGTGTCAAGATCGTTATCCTGTTGATTTCATATTTAGCACCGTGCACAACCCTAAGTAATTCCTCAGCCAGTATTCTGGTCACGGCCCTCAGGTTCTGCCTGTCGTAGTGTTCCTCACCAGTTAAGCACTAGAGCTGTTCTTTGCTCTTGCTGAGCCTTCATAAGTAAATTCTTTCTAATGTTTTCAAGTCTGTTCCTTCCCGTCTCCTCTTAAGACATGTTATTATTATATTGGAGGAAAACTGAAGAGGAGAATAAGAGTAAGATGTCCTTCATGCTGCCATGCTATTCCAGACGTGCAGGCGTGGAAGGATCCAATTAAAACATCCGGCCCATTTGCAGTATTTCATTCTCACCTCTAGAATTTATGATAATGCTTTTTTTTTTTTCCTCCACTTCTGCTTCCTCTTACATTTCTAATATGTCTTATCTTAACAATATCATCATCAACTCTCTCACTGAAAATTCTCACTGAAAGAAAACCCTGAAATGCACAGGGGCACAAAGTCCTACTGTGGCAAGACTAAGCTATTCTTTACACGGGGTTCTCCTGGGGTGAATTCCCATCCTAAAAGCAGCTTGCCATCGTGACACCATTGACTAAGTGATCATTATTCTTATTTCACTCTCAAGGAAAAGTCTTATTATCAGAACCCTTGACTTTTCCATTGTGGTTTGGGCAGGTTAGGGAAATGCAGCTGCCTCTAGCAGAGGTTAAACAGGAAAGGTTTCTGCTCTCACATGTCTCAGTACCAAGATGACAGAGAGTCTCCTTGCAGGTGTTGTTGATTTGCTCCCAAGGGACTGCACAAACATCACAAATGAACAGCTATGCAGGAGAACTGACTTTAAAGGACCTAATCTGGCATCCTCATAGCACTGTTCTCTTTGCGTATTACCCCTTTTGCTTCAAGAGAAAAAATAATAATAATTAAAAAAAAAAACAAAAACCACAAAACCAAAAACAAAGCTTTTCCCTCATCAAAACAACCTTTAAGAATCGTGAAGCTTTTATAAAACGTACAGATTACTGAATGTTGTGGGGTTATGTTTTGTTTGGTTTGCTTTCTTTTAAGAAAAAAGAAAAGATGCTAAAATGGCCTTCAAGAAGTGGAGGAATTTGTACACGTGCTTTAAAATTTCATAAGTATTTACAATTCAAGAAGAATTATTTTTAAACTGTGTGACCACATTAATTTACCACAGCTTATTTCAAGTGCTAACGATGTCATCAACTTCATCAACTCCCTCATGAAGAAGCTCTCTGAAAGAAAGCCTTGAAATGCAAAGAAGCACAAGTCCTACTAAGGCCAGACTAAGCTGATCTTTACATGGGGTTCTCCTGGGGTAAATTTCCATCCTAAAAGCAGCTTACCATCATGACACCATTGACTAAGTGATCATTATTCTGAATTTACTCTTGAGGAAATGCTGTCAAGTAAGACAGTACATTTGTCTTACTGTTAATAATTGTAACCACAGCACAACTTCGTAGCAGTCAGGTGCATTTCAGTAAAATTTGTGCGTTGGTTCAGTGGGTAGAATGGACTCCACATTAGGAGAAACTGTCTGCAAGTTAGTACTTTCCTGAGCAGAGCGTGTGTCTGTATTTTAGCACACTACTGAGTGTAACAGAAAACACTGCTTTCGTTTGTTCCATAAAACATGTTGACTTCTGCTGTCTGCAGGACTTTCAAAACTAACAGACCCAGCAATAGCTGCACTCTCTGTAGGATATATAGCAACTGGGTTGGTTCTTTTATAAAATAACTTTTGATTGTCGAGGAAGTTCTCAGCAGCTACAACTCTACTATAGACAGACTTTATAACTAGAGACAAACAGAGCACAATAAAATAAGGAAGTACAAAACCAGCTGTTACAGTTAAAAAATAAACAAAACCTTCAGTATTTATTTACATGATACAGAGGAGTACACTTAGTAGTATTTAGATAACTTGTTTTCTAATGCCAATACCTGTCTAAACTCAGTACTGCTACTCCTGTCACAAACCAACTGCAGCTGAGGGAGCTAAGCTGGCATGTGAGATAGAGCACACATCATGCAATCATAGAAACACAGAACAGCCTGGGTTGGAAGGGACCTTAAAGCCCATCCAGTCCAACCCCATGCTGTGGGCAGGGCCACCACCCACCAGATCAGGCTGCCCAAGGACTCAGGGATGGGGTATCCACAGCTTCTCTGGGCAACCTGTTCCTGTGCCTCACCACCCTCCCAGTAAAGAATTTCCTCCTAATATCTAACCTAAGCCTCCACTTCTAACTTAAAGCCTTTGTACATCCTCTGCCTGTTCTTGCTCACCTTTAATAGAGGGCAGCAGTAGCACTTAATTAACCTGTTCAGGATTCAGAAGAGGTTAGGGGTAGGGCTCTCATTTACTCCCTCAGAGATCACTCATCTGGATGAATTCCGTTTGAGAATTAAAATATCCATCTAAACGTTTGCCAAGGACAGTCAGCTTGTAACCTCAGGAAGAGTGAATTATGTAACAAAACATGGAGTTCAAATGGTGAAAAGAATAATTGCAAAGGGAAAATAAAAATAAAATTGAGCCTTATTATTAGTACATAAAAAGGATATGACATATACTGACAGTTCTAAGTTAAGTTTTCTCATCCTTACTCCTCTGAATATGGGCGAAACCCTATTTCCCCTCCTAAGAACACACACTGGGTTAATATCTGTCATGATGATTCAAAAATGAATTTCAATTTGTGGAAGTGCTGCGATTCACAAAAAATAGTCCTTTTCAGGGCAGTGTCTATTATTAAATAATAGAGTGATAGAAGCTAGCTAGGAAAGTGCCTATCTCTATCCCACTCATGGACAGGGGGATATAGATGAAGAAAACTGTTCTGGAACAGAATAGTTGCACTCCAGCAAGTAATGAGATTTTCTAATACTGGAACAAACTCAACAATGCTGAATCAACATTATTCTAATAGTCTGAGAAGAGGGGAAACAACCATTTTTTAAAAGATGCAATTATAGGTAATAAATACAGCAGAAGAAAAATTATCAACAGTTAGGCAGAGGAATTCTTTCTGTACTCACACAGCTTTTTCTTTTCAAAGTTCTGATCGTTCTTTAAAATGACTTCACTCTATCCACTGTGCTTTCATAAACACTGCAGAACGGGGATGAACACCAGTGATTCACTGTCTGTGTTTGTTTCACAGCTGTTCACTTACCAAGCCTTTTTGGATACTTTGCTGTGTGTTCCCAAAGCATGCTCCCAGTGTGATGCTTTGATTCCAAGGGTAGGTTTTCTCTGTCAGGTTGCAGACAAAGGGGCTCGTTATAGCTGATTAGACCAACAAGGCTTTCAATTTCTTGTGCATGACAAGAGCTCCTTACAATCCATAAACAGCCAGGTGCTTTGAGCAGACAAGAACAGATCTGATCCTCAGCTCCAATTAGTATTACACTGCTGAATCCATACCTATGTCTAGCAAAGACACAGGACAGCTGTGGCATTCACTGTTCTCCATAGGCTCTGTAGATGCTGAGTCCTCAAACAGACTTAACAGAGATTCAGAAGGATAAACTTAGCAGATCTATTAGGCTGGGTAAGCATTTTATATATCATACTCAAATAAACAGGATTCCTCATACACCCAGAGTTTAAGATTGTGTATACTTTACTGGAGCAGAAATACAGTCAATTTTTGCTGTGTGCATGCTTCATTGTGTATATTTACACATACCCAGGAAAGCAAAGCTTGCTGTTGGCATTTTCCTCTTTAAAGTGCAGAGAAAACATTTGATTTTCAGTTCAGTTTCTGAAGATGCCAAGTCCTGGCCAACATAGCTGCTGCTACTACAGACACCAGCAGTCCACAGCTGCCACAGTTAATTTGACCCTACAGCATCTCCAAGTAGAACCTTTAATTCAATTGGCACTAGTTGAGTTCATAACATTGGTGAAGGAAAAAAAATGTGAAGCTGTTACAAATTTATGTAAATCCATCAATTTCACCCATCAGACAAGCCCCTCTAAAAACACATTTCAACAAGCTTGGTTTAGAAGTGGCCCCAGGTCAGTAGTTACCTACTTTAGAATGACTCTGTATGCAAGAATTAAGCATGCCCCAAGCTTACTGTGCAACACTTTCTGCCTCAGACATTCTAAGGTTTGAATAGCTCTCCTTCAGTAGCTCAGGGCTGTTCCTCTAGGTTTCTGGGGCCTGGAAATTAAAGATGTAGTTTCAAGGCACTTCCGGGCAGGATACATATGTGGCCAACAAAGCAGCAGAGTTACATTCTATACTTTGTGTTCCCTGACAGTGCGTGACAGGTAAAGAAAGTACACGTCATTATTAACAACACTGAAGGGGCATAGCTATAAAAAAAAACAAAACCAAAACAACACTTAGTGCATATCTATAAAACTGTTTTGTACTTTTTGAAGCACTTCACGTGTCCAATAGGCAACTGAACTATATTCAACATCCTTTTACATTATGTTAAATATTAAATATGTATTTTAATTAGGAGAGGGTCCTGAAAGCAGCTTCAGCCTTTGTTTTTCAGTTACTTCTATGGCAGTATCTAAATATTCAAGGTACAATGAGATGCTGCAGGCAGGCAATGGAACATCAAGATTATGCAGTGCAAAACCATAGATTCTAACAGCAACTTTAAAAAGATAATCAATGTTGAAGCTACCTGGAGCAAAACTCAACCTAACAGGCAAGATAATAAGCAGCAGAAGGAGGAAACACTTCTTTTCTTTTTGTGGTCAAATGCAAAACAGCATTGATAGCAATGCAAGAAAGTAAAAGAGGAAAAAAGACATTTTCCAGATCCAGAAAAACTGGAACATGGCTGCTGATGTATCCAAGGAAAACACAGAGACTTTTTTTTTTTTTTCTTTTCCAACCATTGTTGTTACTACTTGGGTACAGGAAGGCTCTCATGATAAACAAATGTGCTACAGCATCCAGAATACTTCAAATACAGGAATTAATAATACCCAGCAAAACACTAAGACCCAAATGCACTCCCAAGGTGGACTCCAGTATTTCACAACGTGTTTCTTGTGCTCCAAATGAAGCTCTCATACTAAGCCCCCTCCATCAGGGAACAGAAACTGTGGGTTACAGGTGTTCTTCAGCACTTCCACAGTTGTTATATTGTCCAGTGGGCACTATTTCTTCTTGAGAGCTCTCTTTCCTTCGCCCTTCTTTGGTTTTTCCTTTCCACGGAGCTTTTTCAACCGCCTCATCTCCTCTTTGAAGTCCTGATGCTCATCTCTAAGTGGGGAAGAAAAGAAAAAGTTGCTCTATTTCTTGGAGTATCTAGATGGAAAAGCTCCTTTGAACAGCATGATAATGAAAAAAATATATATCAACTTTCTCAAACAAGCAAGTCCATACTGGAACACAACGCAATGTACTGTGCTACTGCCAGCAGTAATTTTGACTGAAATAATGTGAAAGAATTGCTCTGCATCTTTCAGAACTAACAAGGGTGCTCTTTTCAACAAGAAACAGGGTGTGTGTGTGTCCATATTCACACTTGTGCACGTATGCATTCCTTACAGTGTTCTTACTCATTCAAACACAACGGAAAACAAACAAAAAAAAAGAGCAAGGATGAGATTTCCCCTCTTAGCATCTAACCCAGCAGTCTAGCAATAGCACACTGCTTTTATATGCTCTACACTACGTTCAGGTCATTAGCTTCTGAGAAGAGAGAGGCCCATGGAGCAATAATTAGTACATGACACCGCTCTCAGGCGACTTCAACAATGAGTTATGAAGAAAGCATCAGCTCCTGTAAAACCTTAATGGGAAAATAAAACAGAGGAGGAGGAAGGTGCTGACAGAGATCATTAACCTTCAATAATGTTTCAATAAATTCTATTTAATCTTTTAATCCGTATTTCTCTGTGCAAAGTTATCTTTCAAAAATGACAGCTGCATTCAAAGTGGCCTAAAATGGCTGCACTGCTATTTTTAAACACAATTTTTCTGAACAAGAAACAAAATGCTTTTAAATTATTATCAGGTCCTTTTAGCCTACAACCTTTTGTCACATGTTTCTAAGCAGGAAATCTGATTCTCTACAAGCTCCCTATAAAGACAGCAGCTAGAGAAGGAACCCTGAGATTAGGAAGGAAGAAGGGAAAAGTACATTATTATGACACTGAGGTTTTCTGTGTCCATACATAATAAAGTGCTCACCAAAACCAAGATTGTCCTGGAGGCAGTCCTTCACAGGCCAAACTGCAACACTAGCAATAGAAATCAATGTGTTTTGATTTTACAAGGTTAGCAGCCAGGTTTTTGAGGCAATTCTTCAGTGCTACCTCACTGAAGTCAAATGACTGCTTTTGACACCAGCTGATGTTCATTAGCAGTGAAGTTTTTTTCTACTCGAGAGTGTGGAAATTCATGAAGAAAGAACACAACTGCTTTTGATGAAAATGAAATCAGTAAGGGTACTTAAGTCGTATTTGAATTTAATTTACTAAAGAATAAAAAGCTCCTCCAGTCAAACACAGACATCTCTTCTAAATTTCAATTATTTTTTGAATGATTCATCAATACAGGCTAACACTTCTCAGTGCAATTCCTATCTGAAGATTATCACTTCTTTAAAGCACATTGCTTCGGCACACTCAGAACCAGACCCAGCTCTTCTCTACAGAGCAGCTCTCCTGACATCCCCACACAGAGTAAGAACTATTTCTTAAATAACCAGCTGACAATTGTGACATCGGAAGTCTTTTTCACAGAATCAATCAGACATGAAAAGTTATTTAGACAACACTCACATATTTTGCTCTCCTTGCCCTCAGTACAAGTGCCAATTTCCATAAGCACCACATTCTGAAGTGGACTTTTTTCTACTCCTCCTGTCCATAAGGAAAAAACTGCAACAGAACTCATCCCCACCATTTCCATCTCCAGTCCTGCTCCCATCCCATAAGCAGGGCACTTACCTGTAGAGACCAAGAAAACGGAGTTTCTTCATGAGGGCATAGTAGGTGTTGTGAGGTGGATACCAGCTGTAGACCTCCTTCCTTCTGGCTATAGGCTGCTCACTGAATAACTTTACAACTTTCATGGATTTTGAGTCAGTTGGCCTGACAACTTCTCCAAATATCTGAGCACTCAGACGGGCCATTCGAAGGGCGTAAGTGGAAACTTTGGACATTTCCCAAAGATGAGTGGGCACACATACACAGCTGGACCTTCCTGCAAAAGGAAACGAGATCCACAATTCTAAGATGATCGAGCACTGCAAGCTATCCCATAATTAAGGCAATCAAGCCCACTTATTGTACACTGCAATCTGAAGTAATACATTCCTTCCACAAAAATCGGTCTAATTTCAATACACACAGTCTTACGTATAAAGAATATGCCAACACTACTTTACACTCTAACTAGGACATCGCAGAATTACCTATGCTGAATCACCTTCACACCATGCCTAGTTTTTCTTAGCAGTTCTCACCAGCCTGCTCAGGGCTACCTTTTATACTCTAGGCACAGAAGCAATTACAGAGTGGACTCTGTGAAAAACGGTGTCCCGCTGTGACGCTTCTGACTGCCACAAAAGCACAAGACACAACACAAATATACTGGGAAAGCAGCCTGGAAGTTTTGCTTTGAAAATTTTTCACTCTGTTTAAAGCACTGCATGAACTCTGCTACAAAAAAGGCCCATTAACTGCACAAAGAAATAAGTATTCCTCTGTATCAGTCTACCAATTGATTAAAGACATCTGTCCCATCTCTGTTCCATTTCCTTAACTATTTCTACCAGCTGTCTCTCCATTCTCTTTGCACATCTCCTTACACCTTTTCTTTTTAAAAATGAAATAACTTCTCCACATTGGATTCATTTTGCCCCCTAAAATCTCACATCAGCAGCTGCCCATTCTTTTTAGCTGTCTCCCACCTAAAGACATCTTGCAGCAGAAACATCCTGAGGGCATAAGCAACTATTAGTGGGCCCACAGAGACAGCATCCACAGTCTCTCAAAAGGCTGTGGCAAAGGGTTCCTTCTCTGCTAGTCAGCTCCCTTGTGAAAAGTGACGTAAAGCACAAAATGCAATCCTTTCCTGGAGTTTTACAAAAATTCACTTTTGGGATGCAGTGGAGAAGAATAAGACTTCCACAACCCTGTACTTGAAGCTGTACATTGTCTGTACTGTGTCTGTTTGAATAAATGATGACATAAGTCTCCAGAAAAATCAAGTGGAGTTTGTTCATGCACACTATGCTTCCTTCACATTTTTAAATTCTTGTTTTTAGAAGCACTGCCCAGCTGATTCCAGAAGATAAGCACAAAAAGATTGAGAGAGCATGGAGCTGGAACTACAGCAATCAGCAAGACAGGGCCAAGTTCATTTTAGCATGGTGATGGGGAACTATTTCTTAATAACACAAACACAAAATATTTGTATACACACATCTACCCTGGAGTACTGATGTACAACTGCCTCCTTTCAGTCACTCCTGTTAGCAAAGCACTACAAGAGCAAGAAGAAAACAGAGCATGAAAGCAACACAGGTATTCTGAGCCAAAGAGAATAATGGCAAGAGCAGCAAAAGGGAAGGCCAAGTGTCAGAGCCTCCAAAATAAGGCAATGGGCCTAACAGGAAAAGACAGCTCTGAAATGATGGCAGGGTGGCAGTTCAGCTTGTGCATCTATTACACAGGGGAATGACCGCTGACTTGCTAAATCAATCATTTCAGCAAATCCAGTCCTAAATCCTACATATAGAGATAAAACAAATCATCCCCAAACTGACATCACGTCACCGCTCTGAAAGTATTACCAGACTGTACTCAAATGCAAAGCTTGCTTAATCTCTTCCAATTGCAGCCTGAAGATTAAAATACCTTGAGCCCCTACATGACGCAGAGCAGTGGTTTGGGGACCTGCTTTTCACTCAGAATCATAGAATTGCTCAGGTTGGAAGAGACCTTAAAGATCACCAAGTCCAACTGCAACCTGACTCTAACATCCCTCTGCTAAATCATGTTCCTGAGCACCACATCCAAATGGCTTTCAAACACATCCAGGGATGGTGACTCAACCACCTCCCTGTGGAGCCCATTGCAGTGTTTAACAACCCCATCTGTAAAGAAGTGTTTCCTGATATCCAACCTAAACTTACCCTGGCTCAACTTGAGGCCATTTCCCCTCATTCTGTTACCTGCCACCAGAGAAAAGAGAACCCCTAAAGGAATCCAGACCATGCAACCAGAGCTGGATACTGCGGTTAATCACTGGAGTCCAACAATATGTGAGAAACGAAGGTGAAGGCTACACTCCATAACACCCTACTTCAGGGTGACCTCAGACTCTGAGGCACTGCTGGGTAGGCAAGCCTTGTTATTTCTAGTCCTACACAGGTTTTCTTCCTAACACACCAGCTTGCCTCAAACCACCTCCTTCCGGCTCAGCACAGTCCAGAACCACCCCTTTCCACCTCCACAGCAGCCTCACGCTCCCACAGCCACTGGCACACAGCCCACTCCGGGAGCGCTGTCCCCACGAGCCGCGGCCATCCCAGCCCCCAACAAAGCACCGCCGCTCCGCCCCTCACGGCCCCTCCTGCTCCCCGCAGCCCCTCGCCCAGGCTGATGCTCAGAACGCTGCGGTACCCGAGGGCGCTCCGCGTGGTGCGGATCTGCCGCGCAGCAATTACAGCTCACCCCTCACAGCCCCGCAATGGCCAGCAGGCAGAGCGGGCCGGAAAGAGGAACTCAGCGCATTGCGCATGCACGGTCTTCATCCCGCCCCGGAGGGCGGCGAGTGAGCTTTCTAATGAGGGTCTACCACTTTCCTGTCCAATGATTGCCTTGTTTAAAATCAATGAATCCCAAAATATTTTATTCCATAAAAACATGAATAATTAAAATATGTCTTATAAAATGACAGATTTTATGTACAATATGTTTTAGAAACTCCACTGAGACAATTCTGCTGCCCCTGTGAGGCTTTGCTCAAAACAGGTAAAACATTGAGGGAGCCGATCCCTTCTGCCCAGCTGTAGGGAACATACTTTAGAGTTGGGGCCTTTCCAATCCACACTGATTCTGTGATTCTTTGTAACCATTATTTATTTGTTTACATATCTACAAAGGAGAAGTGTAACCCTGCTAGTTCCGCCGAGGCGGTGGCCTCTTGCAGGGCGGCTGTGGGTCCAGGTCACTGTCGGCGCTCCTCTTCGGGGGCCGCCGGGCCCTCTCAGGACAGTGGCCAGGAGCGGAGGGGCTGCTGCTCCGGGCAGAGGGACCTGCTGCTGCCTCCTGCTCCGTCTCCTCGCGGGGCCGCTCCGCTTCCCTCGCCGTGTGTGCAGCGGGGCCGTGACTGGGACCCGCACGATCGTCAGCCCCTGCTGTGCTGGGCTGCTCCTCTCTGCTGGATGTCGCGGTGCTGCCAGAGAGTGCGGGCACTGATGTCACCTGTGGGGAGGCTGTGGGGCCAGGGGCGGCCGCAGGGCTGTCCTCCTGCCCCCTGACTGCAGGGCCCTCCTCCTGCGCCCCAGACACGTGGGCGCCCCGCAGACCCAGCAGCCTATGAGCCTCCTCGCTGCACTCGTGCACAATGATGTTGATGAGCCTCTGGACGAACGTCTCCGTTTCCTCCTCCAGCGCAGGCCACATGAGCTCTATCATCTCCTCTCTGTCCAGCCTGATGTCACACAGAACATCAAGGATGAAGCTCTCTGCTGCCATTACCGGCCACCAGTCATTGCCAAGGATGACTCTCAGCTCTTGGTGCAGCCTGGGCAGCACAGGGTCCAGGATCTCCCGGTGCTGCCTGAACAGCTGTGCCCAGGTCCGAGGCCGGAGACCGCCCACCAAAGGACCCTCCTCTGCCTCCTCTTCCTCCATCTCCTCATCTTCCTCATCCTCCTCCGCCTCCTCATCCTCTTCCTCATCTGAGAATGGCAGAGGGGACAGCGAAGGGGATGATGCAGGGCTAGATCTGCTGAAGTTCAGAGCAGTGCCTTCCAGGAAGGAGGAAGGTACTGGTGATGCTGGAGGACAGATGATGAAGTTTAGGTCCTCATTGTCATCCCGTGCAGCGACCTTGACCACTTCCATGTCCCTCCTGCAGAGCGGGCAGCTCTTCTTCTGCTTGCCCCACTGCAGGATGCAGACGAGGCAGAACTCATGGTGGCAAGGCACCACGTAGGCAATGTCCTGGCATGCATCCTGGCAGATGGCACACATGCATTCCTGCTCTGCTGCCATGGTCCTTATGCTGTGGCTCACTGGGAAGTGAGGATGAGGTGTCGCTCCTCTTCACCAGTGCCACAGGGGTGAATGTTGCGCACTGCAAGAGAGAGAGAGGCCGCAGTCATTCTCCATCCCGTGGACAGACCAAAGAATAGGCCAGGTCCCTCAGCTGGACACCCTCCTGGCCCCATACCTGGGCCACGCCAAGCTCCCCAAACCCTCAGAGGTCCCTCAGGCTGCAGCCCTGACCCTGGCAGCTCCCCGAGTCCCAGCGCTCACCCAACCTCTTCCCTGGGGGACGTGTCCCCAGCTCACCTCTGCTGCTGCACGTGCGCCACGTGGGGCCCCGGCTGCCTGAGGCAGGCAGGCCAGGGAAACGCAGGTGATGGCCGTAGGGACGGGCAGCGAGAGCCGCTGCCAGCAGTGCCCAAAGCACAGCCCAGCACCCAAGAGAAATGCTTGCTCCACCTCCAACCTCGCACACGCGCTCGGCAGGAGTCCAGGCTCGAGACTGACTGGGCCAGGCTCTGCCCAAAGCTGAGCAGTGGTGGTGCTGCAGTCACAGTGCATCTCTTGGTGACATCACAGCCTGTTGCTCGGTGATGTCACCACGGTCCTTCTGCCCCCACAGCAGTCAGCCCAGCAGCACTTCAAATTTCTGCATCTGCATGTGTTTCTGAGGCCTTTTAAACATGGCTGCAAGATGCACAGCTTCTAAATTTGCAGGCTGCCCAGGGAGGTGGTGGAGTCTCCTTCTCTGGAGATGTTCAAGACCTGCCTGGATGCCTACCTGTGCGACCTGCTGTAGGGAACCTGCTCTGGCAGGGGGGTTGGACTCGATGATCTCTGGAGGTCCCTTCCAACCCCTACAATTCTGTGATTCTGTAATTCAGTTTGCATGAGGGATCATAGCCACTGAATGGCCTTGTCATCAATTTGGAGTAAAAGGTGTCTCTTTTTTGTCATGAGTGTCAGAATTGCATTTATTTCTCATTCAATTAGCTAGGGAACACAGTTGATATCATAAATATTGTACAATGTGGTAGACAGGTGAAGAACCTCATTGCAAATACAATCAATCTGCCAAGCCGTTTCGCTTACAGTAACTGCTTCTGTGTTGCCCTCCTAGGTCTTAGGGAGATGCCAACATTCATATTGGTAAGTATGTGTGTTTGTGGATGTATTAATGCTCTTTTGGGCAGAGAATGAAATTATCAACTCATAGTGCTCTGTTAAAATGTGAATTCACATTCCCGTGAGCCAATGTCCTGCCTCACAGGACCATCTCTTTTCTGTAAAATAGCTGCTGATGAAAATTCCCTACTAAAATCTGCCTTAAAGAAATATGGTTCTCAGGTTGTACTGAAACATTTAACTTGTCAAGTAAATAGGTTACACTGAATGGAAAATAGTTTGATATTGTTGTTCAGCAGTTGTGCTGTGCCATGAAAAATAAATGCCTTTCTAGTTGTGATGTCTCCTTCAGTGCCACTAAAAATGTGGAAACAAGCATGATGTTCATCGTGAAGATCTGAAAATGGCTATACTGGGTTTATGTAGTCCTTCTGGAGAAAACATAGATAAAATGAATTTATTTACAGCTAAATATTACAGATTTGCATCAGTGTAAGTGGGCCAGAATTTGCTCTGCTATTTCTACCCCCTGCTTTAGGTATGTTGCCAAAGAGGGCTAATAATAAGACTGACTCACCTCTCCATTCCTGCTCAGGGTTCTGCTACCATTTAAATGAGCCAGGCTGTGAGGCTGCATCAGCTTGTGTTCTCTGCACTCCCACCTGGCTCTTCTCTCTCCATTTTCAGATGGCACATGTCTTCCTTCACTCTTTCTACCCAGAGCACCTGTCCCCATGCTTGCAGCCTTCCCCATTTGGCTTCCTTTTGGGAAGTGCTTTTCCCTGGTGGGCGCCCTGCAGACCCAGTGACCCAGTGCAGACTCATTGCTGTACTGGTGCACAGTGGTGTTGAGTAGCTCCTGCATCAATGTCTCTGTTTCATCCCCCAGTGCAGGCCAGCGCTGACCTGCATGCATCGGAACAGGCTAAGGAAAGAAGCTGGAAAGGAACTCCGTGGTGAATAATCTGCATGTCCTGGTGGGCAACAGATTGTGCATGAGCCAGCAGTGTGCCCTCGTGGCCCAGAAGGCCAATGGTATCCTGGGGTGCATTATAAAGAGCATAGCCAGCATATGTTGATCCTGTTCATCCTGAGGAAGACAGAATCACTGAGAATGTCTCACTGTTTATGAATCTGAATTGTTTGAGTTAAATTGGTGAGGCAGTCTGTACTCAGTGGCAGGACCAGGAGCAACAGATAAAAACTGGGACGCATGAACTTCCGTACAAATAGGAGGAAGAATTTCTTTGCTCTTAGGGTGATGCAGCACTGGAGCAAGCTGCCCAGAGTGGCTGTGGATTCTCCTTCTCTGGAGAGAAGTAAGATCCCTCTGGACGCTTTCCTGTGTGAGGTACTGTGGAGCAGGCGCTTGAGCATGGATTTAGGCTCGCTTATCTCCAGAGGTCCCTTTCAACACTTGCAATCCTTTGTTTCTGTTATTCTTTAGAGATCTGGTGTTGTTGCCTCTGACTGTACAAGCGTGGTACTCCAACATGGCTAACATAGATGTACAGGTCTGCATTAGTTTGTTTCTTCTGCCTTTTTTTCCTTAAAATTACGTTATTCCTCTTGTTAGCAGTGTAGAAACATGCGAATATTGTTAACTCTGAGCTTTAAATAAAAATGTACTCCTATAAGTATGTATGTTCATTATAATGTTAGTGTCAATATTGGGTTCTGAGGAGAACTGCATGGGAAGCACACAGCTAAGGTTAGCATGTTTGTCAGGAAGGCACCACACACACACGTTTGGAAAGGTATATCAAGGATTCAACAGTCAACAAAGCCACGACTCAACATATCTGCAAATCTGCAGAGGTGAACGCAGTCTGGATTGCAACCTGCATAGCCATAGATGTTCTTGGGTGCATATCTGAGCCATTTCTATTGCACTCCTTCATCTCCGTGCAGCTTATTCGCCATCGTACAGTGCAGAACAGTGGGGTGGCTATGGAAATGGGGTGCATAAGAGCTGGGCCTCCAGCTGTACAGACTGCTGCACTGAGCCACCTGTCTGATCAAACCAAGTTAATGATACCTGTGTAGCACTGGAAGCGTGCCTTGAGTCTTTGGGACTCCTAAAGCAAATGTCCCTGCTCTGAGCATTCTACAGCCCAAGTTAGACTTGACGTGCAAAGGGATGATAATAACAGGGAATGGAAGGAAGCAGGAGGGGTTGACAGCAGGAAAGGGCCTGTGATAAGCTGAATTTCATGGACGCGTTGCTGGAGCCTTCTGAGGTTTTGTTGTAAATAGAGCAGAGTGTTCGGACTTGTCAGCAATTGTTTAGAAACAGATCAGTGGCAGACAGGTGAGCTAAAATGTTGAAACTCATTCAACAAATGTTGAAATGTGGAAAAGAGTTAAAAGAGAATGAGTTGATGTGGGGCTCAGAGGCAAAATGGGTGTTGTGAGCATGGGGGCTGTTGTTAGGAAAAGAAACTAAGGGAGGGAAGAGCAGGGTGGATCACAGCAGAGCAGCAAAAAGAGGAAGTGGGCTCGTGATAGAGTACACAGGAGACCTTGTTATAAATTGTTGGTGATAATTTGGACTGGAATTTTTTGTTTGATTGGTATGGAATTACTTATCTGGTTAATTCATCCTGTGTATATATTTTAGCCATAATTGAGCATTTAGAAACCTTGAAGTATGATTTTGACAAAATGCAACACAAGCTTCTGTTATTTTGTCCCAAGAAGATAAATGTATATCCAGAAAGAAGAAGAAAAGACCAGGATGAGAGTTAGCCCATTGACACTTGTTTATTGACACATTCAAGGAGAATCTGAACTTACTTCATTTCTTCTTGAAAAAGAGACAGTGGGGTGGTTCCAGTAATGCACAGTAATCAACTTCACTCAGAAATCTTATGCTTGAAACTATTATCTCATGCTGTAAGACGATTTCTAACATCCTCTTCTTATAAATATTGATATGACAGAACAGTCTTCATCTGAGTCAAACGGAGAGACCCTCTGAGCATTTGGTAAAACTGCATTGGCTACATATGTGTTTATTCATTTTTTATGTGATCATGATTAATTTGTGAACTTCAGTTGTATTATGTTGCACAGTGATTCAAGCTGAGCCATGGAGACGTCTAGCAGTGCAAATCCCTCTGGAGACAACGTGTTGTATGAAGAGGCTGGCAGACTTTGGGTGGGCAACTGAAGGATATTTTGACTTTAAAATAACTCATCAAAATAATGTCTCGGAGTGAAATCTACAAAGATGCAGCTATTAAATGCTGCAACTCCAACTATCTAATACTGGAAACACTTGGGGAAGAGATGCAGCATAAAAGAAAAACAGAAATTACTTGTATCTTGAGCTTATTGCTTACCCAGGCAGCTGGCTACTGAGGCAGCTTTCTCACCACCTGGGGAAACAGAGCAAGGGCTCTTCTTCTCTCTCTTTTGTGATGCCTTCAGATTGATGCCTGAAATGGTATTGACAGTTCTCTAGAGGAGCTGCATGTCTCTTTTAATGGAAGATGAGATGTTCAGCATAGCAGGGGGTGCACGAAGCTGAACAAGCAAGTGAGTAGATCTCCACACATCTACATGTTTGTAATTTAGATTGACTAATCTGTGCTTCAACGGTATGTCAGAGTAGATATCAGTGATAGATTTAAATGAAGTATTTAAGGTGGAAGAGAAGGAGTTTTTCTTTGTGGTTAGACCAGGGGGCTGGGAATGAGTATTGTTGAATCTTGCTTTATTCGTAACTCCATTGCTAACTCACTGAATGACCTTAAGCAAGTCAATTAACCTACCTGCCATTTTATTCCTCTGTAAACTGGGGATAACAATGTTTCCTTCAGAAATGAGTTGTGAAGCATAATTGATTCTTTAAAAAGGGTTCAGCTTCCCCTAGTGAAAAACTTACCACACAAGTAGAACATTATTGTTTAGTTTACCAACAACAGGCATCGCATCATATGCAAGAAACTTTTAAAGGCGTCAGGAACAAAGGCACATTTTCTTGGCTGGAACAAAGTATTAAAGGGAGGAATGAAAGAAAAGAAAAAAAAAAATTAAATGATGGAATCAGCTGAAAAGAGGAGAAATAATGGACACACCTGGCTTACTGCTGATAAGAGCTCTTGTAGTTTCTCCCCCATCATCCCTTGCAGAACTCATCTGAAGGGACATCCATCAAGGTTTTAAACGGGGGAAAACCAGCTGTCCATCTCTAACTCTGTTTGACCAAGTGTAAAAAAGAAGAATGAATGAGAATGTTCCAGCAGTAAAGGAATTCTCTCTTACATAGAGAATGTGGGAAGATCAGTTGAGTGTGTTTGAGTTCACATTTCTGTTTCTACATGCTGAGATGGCCTACTCTTGTCAAGATGCAGTCCTGGATCTAAATCACAGAGGGTGGTGACACACTGGAACGGGTTGCCCAAGGAGGCCCCATCCCTGGAGGCATTCAAGGCCAGGCTGGCTCTGGGCAGCCTGGGTTGGTGGTTGGAGACCCTGCCAATGGCAGGGGGATTGAAACTAGATGATTGTTGTGGTCCTTTTCAACCCAGGCCATTCTATGGTTCTATGATTCTATGATCTCTTGGGTTTGTGGGCTGTAGGCTCTCCTGAATTTCAGCAGCTACTGATATTTTATGTCCATTTGACCTTTATGGTGCATTCCAGAAGAGATTTTTCTCCCTGCTTTCTTGATTTGGTCTCTCCCTCTCTTATTGTATCCTGACCAATGCTTCCCAGGATACATCATCAGCACTCTGGGAGCATCTTTCATACTCACTGCCTCTATTTGCCAGTCAGCAGGTTTTGCAAGATCTGGTTGGACCCTCAGGTTCCCAAGTCATCTCAGTGGCATTCTTTATAGTTCTATATGTTATCAAACAGCCTCTCCCTCTTCTAGCCATGGAAACAGACAATCCCCTTGAAGACTTTTTGTTTTAGTCTGGAGTTTCTTCAACCTGTGAGAGCATTCTACTGTGCAGCAACTGGGTATTAGAAGTATTCAGGATCTTTCTTATAGCTGGTTGTGTCTTGTCTTTTCAGTTCTAGAGGGTTGGTTTTTATGTTATCTATCTAGTTATTTTCCATTCAGTTCATTCTCTCACACATCACCAATACGTGATATGAATAAGTGATGAATAAGTCCTGCTCCCTATGAAAGCTCTCTGGACGTCACTTTACCTTTCTCCTGTGAAGAATTCCTCCTTCTGATTTTATGGCTCTGACTCCCAAACTTCTTTTTTTTTTCCTTTTCTTCCTTTTTGTCCTTGAGAAATGTTGTACCTCAACTCACTTCTCTGGAAATGAAAGAATTGGGTTTTTTTGCAGACTAATCTCTTTAACATGCCTGTTGCACAGTCGGAGCACAGTCACCAACGTTCAGTACTCATCATTGTTTCCTATTCGGTGGATACTTTACAGCAGAATTGAATAAATGCGTGTCTGTCGTGGCACAGAAGTTCTCAGCAGAACAGCTTCAGAGTGTGAGCCATAATGACTATATTGCATATGACTGAATACCCCAAAAATGTTGCCAAAAGCGTTTTAAAGTCCTCATTTTCCCCTTCTGTGTTAGGTAGTCTGCACAAAGTACTCTGTGGAAGCATTAAGATCTTTTGTTGTCATTTGCTTGTCCTGAGTGGCTGAGGCTCAACCCTGCTCTAAGAATGGCCTTGTTACATTCAGTGCTAGCACAGTATTCAAAGCACAGCTTTGCTGCCCTGGTCTTAGAGATGCCATCCTGCTGAGCCATCATTACACCGAGCTTCCTGCAAGCGTAGGAGATGCCTAGAAGAGTTCTTCTTATATCAGTTAAACAGGAAAGCAGCAAACTGCTAATGAGCTTCAAAATCCTACTGTACACAGCCTGATGGCAGCAGCCCCAGTCTGCCCAAGAAATGAGTGAGTTCTGCCCTGAACAGGATTTCTGCAAATGGCAGCCAGACCATCCACTCACTGCTCTGTAAGCATCTACATTGTTGCTGCAAAGCACTTCAAGATGCTCAGCTTCTGAAAGGCGCTTTAGAAGAGAGACATCAAGCTGTAGATTTCTGTAAATGCTTCATTCTGTGTGTCAGATTTAGTAGCACAGTACATTGGATTGCAATATTCAATGAAAAGATAACAACGGCGTGTGAAACTAACCACTCTTGTGATTTTAATTCAGTGTTGACAGAAAAAGAGCAGTCATTAAGGAGCTGCTGCCATCTCTTAGAAAATGTGCACTGGTAGCAGTTCTGTTGAAACGTATAGATTTTCTTTTTCTTTATTCTTTGTTAGGACTAACAAACCAATGACAATTGCATGGAAACGAGGTCTTCTTAAGAATTCATCCCTTCCTGCTGTGTGTTTCCCACCTGGAGCTACAAGCCTCTCTTTGTGATCGAATCAATTCCTCAGCAACTAATTGTGATATCACAGTGCTAAAGTTTCAGATGGGAAAATGAACTGCAGAAACGGATGAACTCTGGAGAACCAAACACTTCGCTTTCACGCAAATATTGCTGGTAATATTGAATGAGGAAAGGTAAATGCAAAACTGTTGTGGTCAGCAGCACACTTATATCTAAATAAGGCATTTTTCACCCAAGACATCTGCTGCTTTTGTGTAGATGCACAATGTCTGAACATTGTATATACCTTTATACATATCTACCTTCTTTTTTTTCATTCTCAGTGAGGCTACTCAGCTAGGGCTTTCACAGCCAAATGAAATACGTGAAGATTGAGGTCTCCTGTGTCATGTTCCAAAATGGAGGAGTGCTTTTAGAGAGTGGGATTTTTCTAAGCAGGTACTATTTTGAGGTTTGAGTGCCAGTTTTCTTTCCAGCCTAGCCTGTGATGATTATTTATCATCTACGAGTTCTGATTTTTAACTGATCCTTGCTCTTCTTTTGTGACTAAATGAATTAGCAAATTGATTTATCATCTAGGAGATAATCACAGATATGATTCATTACCAAAGACTGCACATCTGTCTTTCGGAGGATTAGTTCACAAACCACTGCTGATGTAACCTGTGTCCAGAAATCTCTCTGGGCACAAAGAGTTCTGAAATCTGGCAGAAACTTAGGGGAGGTTGTGTGATCACTGTGATTTGCCATGTAAATTAATAGTACTATGTGTGCAGCTGTGCATAAGACTCTACGTATGCAATAATTATTAATGAACTACAGTAAAATCAGGCTTATTCAGGTTTTAATATATTGATAATCAGTGCGTTAGATGTAGCTTTAAGAGTAAAAGTCACTCACTACAGAATATTGGAAGCCAGGAGTTTTGAGTTTTTTGCTTTGAATCAGTGTTCTTTTGCCCCAGTGACTCAAATCCGTCATCTTGAACTCTTCTCACTTGATTCCATAATGACCTCAAAATTATGAATTTTAATGAAAAATAGTATTTCCTGTTTTCAGCTGAGCTCAAAGATGGAGATGTCAGAGAGCCGACTTTGCTTGGTAGATGGCTTTAGCAGCAAGCAACTGTGCTATTGAACTGCTGCATTCAGGACGTTGTCTTCATCACTGCTATAGGCGATGGTTTATCCTGGGATTGTTTAGCTTGGAGAAGAGAAGCCTCTATTATGGCCTTCCAGTACTTAAATAGGATGGGAAAGGCTGCTTGGATAGTGATAGGAAGGGGAAATGGTCTTAAACTGAGACAGGGGAGGTTTAGGTTAGATATTAGGAGGAAGTTTTTCACAGAGGGTGGTGACGCACTGGAACAGGTTGCCCAAGGTGGCTGTGGATGCCCCATCCCTGGAGGCATTCAAGGCCAGGCTGGATGTGGTCTGGGCAGCCTGGTCTGGTGGCTGAAACTGGATGGTCATTGTGGTCCTTTTCAACCAAGGCCATTTTATGGTCTATACTCATGATACTATGTTCTACTAAGACCTTGAGAAAGCACCAGAATGTCCACAAAATGTTGCTCATTTGCATCTTGTGTTCATGAAGTGAGATACATGACCAAATACTGCTTTTTACACCAAGTCACTTTCCGTTCATGCCAAATGCCTGATGAATTAGGGCTTTGCAGCCCAGGTATGGTGGCTGTTTGCTCAAGAGTTTGGAAGCTGTGTAGTGAGCCTAGCAGAGGAACACAGCTAGGAAAAGTCATAGCCTGAAAGTTAAGGTAGCTGAGTTGAAATTTGTAATTGGGTTTTAATTTGTTCCTTTGCTGGAGCTGCTAATATGAAGCTGAGTGAGTCAAGTAATTGCCTGTCTTCACAACCGATGTCCGTGTGATCCATGTTTTCTGTGGATTCTGTTTCAGATTCTCTTGCACTGATTGGTAGCAATACTGACCACGGTGTGTGGAGTCAAGGAGACCGGGAGCTGTTTTCTAAGGAAGGGAAGTGCTAAGTACTCTGAAAGTTTTGGTTCCAAGCTACTTTAATTGAGCACCCCAAATACCCTGACATGTTTGGAAATATTGGCTTTTATCTGCGTTTCTCAGCAGGGAACTGGGAAGATAATTTCATTGATGTTTGTAAAAAAAAAAACAACCCTGCAAACATTAGAATGAGAACACCGTTATAGAAAAGCCCATGAGGAGATTAATCATTCTGTATTCAGTGCAAGGTCTGGATGCTCTGTGGTAAATGGTACATGCGCCTCACGTCGGGGTGATAAGGATAGGAGAACATTTGAATAGCATTCATTAAGTGAGCAACATCCGTCCTTTGCACTGAAAAAGAAAGGAGAACCTTACAAAAAAAAAAAAAAAAAGAAGAAGAAGAATGCAATGAGAGATTGTAGCATAACGTGCATGTGTGAGAGGTGAATTAATGTTGCATGGGTGGGCTTAGATCTAGTGTTCACTAACTTGCTTAGCTTTGCAATTCAAATGCTTTTTGTAGAGATGCAGCAAAGCAGAAACCTGTGGGAGTTGTCAGGGGAGAGGGCAGTTGACAAACTTCTGTGGGGTTTTGAGGTTCACATCTACCCTTACAGAGCTTCTGCTTGGTTCTCAACCCCCTCAACACTCTGCAGTCTGTTGGACTGATGGTTCAGCTGTTTGTGGGAGTTGCTATGGGAAGCTTCTGTGTGAGAGGCAGCATCGTGTGCGTCTGTGTTGGTATGGCTGGCATAATGGGGATTCACTCACACCGGTATCCAAGGTGCATTTGGATGATAAAAAACATTAGTAGATATAATTTGCCCTATCTGTGTTTGGTTTGATTGCTGTCTTGCATTTTACATCCTGTAATTAGAGCAGCCAAGTGCCTCCAGGGTCAGCGCAGCTCCAGGTAACACAATAGTAGCGGGAGCTCCTTGGGCTCCGGCAGAGGGAAGGATGGAGCCCGTGTAAATGTCACGTCACCTCTTGGGAAATGAAGAGCACACAGAGAAGGGGAATGCCGTGGATCATCTCTCCCTGCTGAATAAATCCAATCGATGGCGCTGATCCCAAGCAACGAGGATTGTGGTGGCTTGCTCAGTCCCCTCCCCCACTAGATGGCACTGAACCCTTTTTCTTTAATAGAAGAAAAAAAAGAAGAGGGAGAAGAAAAATATGGTGGAGGTCATTTTGATGAATAATAATAAAAATAATAATAACCCGAAGGAAAGCAAATTGCGATTGGTTCTCATGAATTCTGCCCAGCACTTACGTGCACCTCCATACCTGCCCTCCTGTTTGCGGAGGAGGTTTGGGAGTGAGGGGCGAGGGAAGCCGGGGGCAGCGCTAGCAGTGCTGGGAGGCAGCGGGCGAGAGGCTGGCCTACTGTGCAGCATAACGGCAGCGCTGGGCACTAACAGGCAGCAGAGCTCCTCACCAGCAGCTGACCCCCAGCAACACGGGCTCCGCTCCTCTGTCCCGTGCCTGCAGGCATTTTTCCGTGCACCCACGTGCGCTGCCTTCCCCTCTTTATCTCCGAAATCGCAACCCGCAGAAAGCTAAAACTGCGCATTCACAGCCCGATTCGTGTAAGATCGATGAATTAACTCCCGTTGCCAAGGCATCCTTAATTCACTGCAGGGCGAGGCTGCAACGTGTGTGTGGACTTTTTTTATTTCAACGTCTTCCTCCCCGCTTACATTCATCTGCAGGTCGACAAGGATTGTTTTTTCCCCCCCGCGGCGAGGTGGGTGTGGGGTGGGAGGAAGCGAATCTCGTAACGATCTGTTTGCACTGGGAAGGGGCTGCCGGGAATAATCCCGAGGAGAGGCAGAGGAAGGGCTGGTGATGCTGCATCGAGCCGTGCTCTGCCCCTCCTGAAAGGAAGGACATCGTGATGGTGAGGGAGAAAAGTGTTTGATCCTAAGAGTTAAAGTGGAGCTCGCCTGAAATCCAACACTTTCTCCTACATTAGTGTATTTAAGGTGACTCGCAGGAGGATGTAGCTTGCCATCTGATCAAGCTACAGATACAGGCAGAAAAACAAAAATGCATGGAGACTGCCACTGAAATACCTTTTCAGAGAAAAAGAGAAAACCTGGAAGTGCATGCCCTTACCCCCAGTCTTCCAGTTCTGTAGTCTAAACAGAGAATAAACCCTGCTGCACCTACTCTAAATCCTGCCTCACAATGCAGCATTAGATCCATGAAACCATTAAACCAGCACCTGGTTCCTGCTTCTTAGTGGATGATGGCTTCTTCAATCTCAAATCCAACCATTCCATCAGCTGAGAACGTTTGGTAAAATCAGGCTTATTCTCTGCTCTCATCCACCAGCTTGGGTCCTGATGCTGAGAACTGACAAAGAAATGCAGGCACACTCATCTCTGTATGGGTGCCACAGAAGAAACCTGTTGTCCATCTGCTTATAGGATCCTGCAGCTTTTTGACCACATAGCTCTAGATTTTTCCCCCCAACAGAAGACAAGTATGGCTGCTCCAAGCTTGTTATAAAACTTAATTGCTTGAAAAATCCTGTTACAGAAGTTGATCCACCTAAGCTGAGCTGTTTTATTTTATTTTTTTAAGGCTTAGACCCCTAGAAATATACCTTTATTATGAACCACAAAGCGAAGTTACTGCTAAACATAGGTAAACTGGTGCCTTGTTTCAATAAAACAATCAACTTTATCTGGAGCTTTCCAGGCACTGTTAATATTCATAACACAACGCTGAAATTTTGCAATTGAGCTGTTTTAGCAGATGCACTCATCACTGCGTCTCTGGCTTGCACTTCCCAGTGTGAGCTTCTCAATCTCGTTTGGGGCTTTGACAACATGGTGCACTTGAAAAGAAACACGGTTTAGTGGGAGACGTGTCTTTACATGGCTGGAAATCCCACTTTGCAGCTGAGGTGCAAGGAGATACGCTGCCTTTTTATTTTGACGTAGGCTTTTGCAACACTCAGTCCTGGGGAGACACGGGGCTGTGGGCTTCTTGGTGCAGTAGGAGCGACTGCGTTGTTTGCTGTGTTATGTGCTGTGGAGCCTGTGGGAGCCAAACACTGGGTGCAGTGGGACCCTGCTTCCAGCCCAAGGATGCGCTGGTGCTTACAGAGCAGGGTGTGCCAGGACACAGAGCTTGGGATGCAAGGGAAAGGATTGTGCTTATTTCCTTTTTGTACAGCATCACCCAGGGTCTGGAGGCCTCGGTTTTCTGGATCATGTAGAATCCAGGTCTCAAATCCAAGGTGTGCTCGTGCTTTGAGTTACAGAGGAGGTGGGGTCAGAAACAGCCACGGTTGTCTTGGGTTTGGGTGACACAGCACAAGGTCTCGTAACTGAGAACGAGCAGGATCCACTTGAATCCAGGTTTTACATTCTCCCCTTGTAAGAAAGTAAGGCTTCAACATTTCCTGTCTGCAAAGCGGTGCAGTTTATCTTTAAGGAGGCCAGAGAAATAAGAAATGAGTCTCACGTTGCATGGGTGACATCACTGGCTTTTGGCTCGGCGCTCTGTATTCTCTGTCTGTAGGCTTTAGCCAAGGCTGCAGGGCTCGGTGTTTGAACAAGGAAAGATTCCCAGGTGTACGGAAGATTGGATCCACTCTTATTTAGGTTAAAAAACGGTGAAATGAGATTTCTAAAGCTCGTGGACTCCAGCGCGCCTTCTGTTGCTTTTGATCTCTGCAAGATGGGTGAGTTATTCCCATTAGAGAGAAAGGGAGAGGAAATTTAAAGAGGAAAAAAAAAAAAAAAAAAGATGTCTGAATACATCTCTGCTGATGCCGAGGATACGTCTCACGTGAAGCTGCTGAGCTAAAACCCTCGGCTCCTCCGTCGGAGATCAGGCCATATGGCAGAGAAACGGCGCAGACCCAGAGCTGTTGACAACTGTTAGGGGCTGCCTTCCCCTCCCCGCCTGAGGTGTGCGGCGGTGTTTTTTTTCGCCCCTGGTTTGTTTTGGTTCCATTCCCCGCGAGCTCCCCGCCCCGCTCCCGAGCATCCTTCCAGCCGTACGTAGCCCTGCCTTCATCCTGCAGATGCTTCACGCGCCCGTGCGCTAAGAAAGCGGCGCGCGACAAACCGAAGCGGCGCTGACGAAGGAAGGCGAACGAACGCCGGCGGAAGGGGGTGGAGGAGGGATGCCGGGGCCCAGGACCCGTGTCGCCTAGCGGGAGCCGCCTGCCCGCCGCCGGGCGGCGCGTCCGTAGGCCCCGCGGTCCCTCGGCGCCTCCCGCCCTGCCCGGGCGCCCGCTGCCACAGCGCGTCGGGCCGCCGCTCGGGCAGGGCTCCGGACCGCCGGGGCCGCGCCGCCCGAGGGGAGCGCAGCCGGCGGGACCGGGCGAGCGGATGGCCGGGCCGGCGGGGAGGAGCCGAGACGGTTCGGAAGCCGGGATGTCGGCGGCCGCGAGCGACTGAGCGTCTGAGCGACTCGGGCCGAGTCCGCCGAGGGAGAGACGGAGCCGCGCTCTCCCGCGTTGCCAGCCGCAGCCGGGGAGCCGGCGCTCCGGCCGCGATTTGAAGCGCGGCGGCGACGGATCGCTGCCCGCCTCTCTCCCTCCCCTTCGACCCCTCTTTAAACCCGAGCCGGCCGGCCGGACGATGCCCGCGCCGAGCGGCTGAGGAAGAAGAGACGGGTCACCCCTCGGCGCCGGGAGAGCACCGCTTCCGCACGGGAGGTGTCCGCCCGCTGAACTTTCTGTCCTGCGGGGCCGGGCTGGATTCACAGAGCCGAAAGCCATCGCTCCCGCGCCTCCCGGCCGGCCGGACCCATAGACATTAACGGAACGGCCGCAGCCGCCGAGTCCCCCCGGGTTCGCTCCTCCGTGGCGAGGGCGGCGGGACGTCTGCGCGGGCGGGAGGGAGGAAGGCTGCGCTTCTCCTCGCCGCGTCTCCTCCGCAGGGGAGGGGAGGCCGACGAGCCCCCGGGGCACGACTTGGGAGCGCTCCGGGCGTCCGTCCGCAGCGTGGATGTGAGCCGCGCGAGAGGGGATGCTCCAGGTTGCCTCTGCCCAGTGACGGCCGGCGGCTGCTCCGGGGCTTCGGCGTGGCCTCGCGCTCAAGGGCTTTGCCTGTGGTGAAGATGTCCATGGTGTTCCCGTGAAGCTGAGGTATGGCTGCTGGAAGGTTGCTGCTGTATGCTGGCCTCTCTTTAGCTTTGTGTGCCCTGGGCATGCTGGCTGTGGCGATCTGCTCTGACCACTGGTATGAAACTGATGCCCGAAAGCACAGGGAGAGGTGCAAAAGCATCACCACTAAGAGAAATGATCCTGGCTTTATTTACAACTCCAACAACAACCTGCCTCTCAGGGCCAGCAGGTCGAGGTTGGACCGCTGGGAAGGGAAACTCCTCTTGGCAAGGAACAGGAGGCAGATCTTTGCCATGAGTGCGGTCGACGAGTGCAACAGACAGTACAACTCAACCAACATGGGGCTCTGGAGGAAATGCCACCGACAAGGATTCGACCAAGAGCTGGAGGAGCTGATTGCCAAAGGTAAGGGCTGTTTTTACCAAATGCATGTGCTGGGCCCTCCCGAGCTGAGCAGGAGCTGAGCAGAGCCGGTTGGGCTCCCAGGTGGAGGTGAGCATCCCTAGCCAAACCCTCTCCTTGTGATGGGTAAAGCGCCTCGGCTGGGTGCTGCTTCCCAGGGCATCGCCAGGGCAGTTTCCTGGGGGGTCTCCTCCATGGAGATGTGGGGTTTGGGAGCAAGGCAGCAGTGGGGTGAGAGCAGACACACCTCAGAACATCTCTTTCACGTCTCTGTCTCTGTAAGCCCATCACCATGGTATCGGAATATTCTCCACACTGAAGTAAAATGTATGAATAAAGCAGAGCCTCAGTATTTTTTATTGTATTTTTAGTTTGAGCCTGCTGACTCAGACAGAGTATATAGTATTTTACGAGATGCTACATATGTCTGTATTTCGTCATTCCCTTCCCAAATACCCCATCAGTCCTGAATGACACCATTAGTAGTGCTCACATGTAGGCTTCTATCCTCAAATGGAGCGTAAACAAAGAGAAATGCTAACAAGCAGGAGGAAACCCGGCTTGCTGTTTACACTAAGCTACGTTTAGGAATATTTTCAATGGTTACAAAACGTTGGATTGATTTATTAGGAGTGTTAGGAATCATTTTCTTTCAGAGTGGAGATGCATCTGTCTGCCTGTAGCATTTTTGTGCTGTTCTTTTTCTAGTCTTCTGGTCCTCCTCCTTCTGCTTTCCCCAAACGTAGTGGCTCAAGATGATGGTCAGTTTGCCTCAAATGTCTCTTTGATCTGAAGTATTGCAAGAGGAGATACGCACAAACCCCTGTCTATACATCCCATCCACAAAAGATTTATGTTTTTGTGAGATGACTGGGATTCAGCAGAGGATGACAGCATCTTTGCTGCCCACAGCGTGGTTGCTCCAAACAGCAAAATAACATTTCCCTCCCATGGTTCTTCTGTGGCATTCAGATGGTTCTCTAGAGATTTATTTCCACTGTGGTGAAATTGCTGCTTCTTACATTGTATTCTCTGTCCCAAGCTCCCTTGATAGCCTGTGTTGACTCCCTTTTCAGACCATGCACACAGAATTGTTGCTTAAGGCTGATTATTCTTGAGGGATATGCTTTCACATGCACTTGCCAATGTACGCATTTAGTTCCGTATGTGTTAAAGGGAGTCATACAGCTGTGTAGCACAGTATAGACATGCACTGAAGCAGCGCAGACGGGTGATGTAGTGGAGAACCTTTCACCCCTCTCTGTGTTACTGGTGACCCTTAATGTCCAGTTCTACTTAATGACCTTCATGGGATGCATTGGTGGCTTCAATCCTGTTGGCAATGCATCCTGACACCTCTGTGCTCGTGCCAACGCCGAGGGATTTCCGCTCTCTGTCTAGCTGAGGGGGTGGGCTTGCTGTGGATCACTCTGCCATGTGCACCTTCTGTGCTCGTGGCACAACTGGAGAACTTCAACCTTGCCAGCGGGCAAACATTGCAACGGAGAACTCCTTTGCCAAATAAGGTTTCAATTACTAGAGAGATTTTTTGTGTTGAAATAAATTAGCCATTTCTCATTCACCACCCATCTCGTCCCAGACTCAAGAATATCCGGAAGCTGATGAGATTGCTTGGCAATGGGTTGTGTGTAAGAGCAGCTCTGGGAAGTGTTAGTGATAGACAAAATGAGGCACCTTACTCTGAGGTGGTTAAACATGGGAGAGGATAGTCTTTGGAAGATGCTGTCAAGGCTGTGTGTATGTGGTGAGCCACCCTAAATGCATAGTGCTTCCTGGGCTTGGAATGGTGCATGCCGCTGTGCTCCTGTCTCTGGTTGTATGCTGGTGGACACAGAACCAACGCTCAGGGTTGGTGCCCCAGAGTCAGGAGAGCGCAGATGTTGGTGTCTTAATTCCTTGCCTTCTCTGATGGCTTTCTGTGGATGCTTTACAAACAAGTTTGTAGTGTGTTAAAAGAAACTTGAAAGGAGGGACACTGATAATGCTGAATACCAATGGCGGTCTTTTCGGAGGAAGAGTTCACCTATATTGTAAGTCTCAGTTATGCTGAAGAGTCACATGTTTACATTAATGCTTTGTGTTGCTTTGGCATCTTTGGGTTAAGACACAGGAGAGCAAATACAATGTCTGCTTGGTAATTGACAGCTGCTGACTCGCTCACATATAAAACCAAGGATATTGTAAGATCACTTATCTGCTGTAAGTTAGCAGCTGGATCAAAAACAATAAATGGATTTTACTCTTCCTTTACCAAAAAGTAATGTAAAATAGCTACCTATTAAGAATGCCTACATGCTGAAATCTCTGAACTAGAAATTTGATATGGAGCTGTCTTTATGAGGGAGAGCAACTGGTGTCCTTTTTTCCTCCTAAGATATCAGACATTCCTTTACGATCCGCAGCTGTATGGTGACAGTGAAATAAGTACATCTGCCGCTGCTGTCAGATGTTGAAAACAGCTCTGTGCTGCAGAGGAGGCAGGTGTTGCGGTTCATCTCGGCAGCACCACGCTGCTTGTCTCGCTTGCCTTCCATGCCAGACGCTCATCTGGAGTTGGAGATTGCAGGGGTGGTGTTTGGGCAAAGCATGCCTGATGTGAATGTGAAGAACTGCAAATGTGCTGTACCTGTAGTCATCAGATACCCTGACTGGAGTGCATCTGCTTGCACTGAGGAAATACCTCTCTGTAAAACCACAGCTCCAGGGCAAATGGTCATTGATACGTGGGCCTTTTACCTTCCATCCTTTGCCAGCTGCTAATTTAATATGGCACACCTCTTAGAAAACTGGATAAACTAATGTGGTTTCTGGCCCCAAAGATTGCATTTAATACTATGTGTAATTGAATGTGAATGCTATTAAGTTCCTTTTTTTTTCTTTCTTTTTCTTTTTTTATCTTTTTACACTGGACAGAACTAAGTGATCCATTTACTCAGAGACACACTTTTCCCTAGGCAAAACTTCCAGTTTTGAGAATGGTAGATTTGTCTATCAAAGGATAATAAAAAATAGTCATTAAGAGCCTAACTAGCTTTGCAAATACCCTGCAGTTATTCTGCTTGTGAACTCTGCTGAAATTAATACAAGCTGTAGGCAATGGCTCGTGGCAGGATCAGGCCCTGTGGTATTTGGCAGAATTCTGATGCCAGTGGTTTTACAAAACAGTTCTGTTTCTGAAGATTCTGGGTCACTACTGGAATTCTATTCTGTATTTATTAAATTTCTTGTAATTAAAACATTTACGTTAGTAATACAGTTAGACAAATAGGCAATGAATTAAAACAGATTTTTACATGTGAGCATACTTGGGGAGAGCTAGACAGACGTAAGAACCCAAGGGCCTGGAGGACATTCCAGCACTGCATCAAAACTAGACGACTGATTTGATCTCTTTGTTATAACTGAAAACAAAACAAAATGTACAGAAGATGTGTAAGATATAATCAATAAGGAAAGTACTGGAGCCAAACATGCAAACCAAGGCTCGGTCTTGCTAACTTTTACTCACTTGAATAATGTTCGTTCCTGTGAAGAGGCTGTTTAGACTCAGGGGAAGCGCTCATGTAGAGGAGGGCCAGCCAAAGAGGAATTGCTTATGGGGCTGATCCTACGGTTCTGCCTTGATCTTTGATGGACTCTTTTAACATCTTGGGACCAGAGTTTTATTCTTGATAGCTGAAGCCCCAAGCCAAGGAATGCCGGTCCTGGTTTTGTTCAGTGCAATGCTCTAAGCTTCTAATACTCAGATGTCTGCATGTTCTCCTCAGTGAATGAAATAGCCCTGCTGCTCAGTGTCCTTTTAAATATAGTGTTTTCCATACCCTGTTGCAGATGCTGGCTGCCTTTCTGCCACTGATTTTCTAGCAAAAGCAGCGTTCCTTCACCCCACCAAAAAATTCTAGGGAACCAAATGCCTCCAGCACTATGCATGGAGAGATTTGAAGTGCAGGTAAGCATCCATTCACAGCAGGGACAAGGAAGAGGTTGTTTCCTGCCTTGGCAATCACCAGCTCGCAATGCCTTGTGCACAACTTGTAGTGACCCAGAAAATAAACCTGCAAGCCACAGGGTCTGTCCGCACCATTACTTGGATTGCAGCGTTGCTTGGATGCTTTCCTGTTCTAGTTGAGAGGGAAACAAGAAAGGATAAAAAGAAATTACATCATTGAATTATAAAGGTACAATAAAGTACACAAAAAAGTTGCACAATAACCAGAGACTGTTCTATTTAGACAATTACTGCTCAGAGGATCTTGCATCTCTCTTCTGGAAGACTGCCAGTTAAACTTGCCTGGATGGGGCTCTGCTGCCTGCCACTGGAATCCAATTTTATTTTAAAAATTTTACAATTTTACTTATTATTTCAACTCCCTGTTTACCTTCCTTCCTCCCCAAGGTCCATGGAAGTCATAGTAAATCCTATTCTTAAAACACTTCATTGCATGTACACTCAGACGCATGCCACCATCAAGAAAGACAGAAACTAATTCCTGTGCAGCCTGTCTCCAAACCAAATAACATGCAAGATTTCTGGGATGAAAGCCTTCACTGTTCTGATTGTCAGATGCATGGCACAATTGAGGAAGAAAGGCTTAACGAGACTACTCCAGCCATCACGAGGGATTATTCATACACAACTGGGAAAGCCTGAAGAGAGGCTACTTGCATCTATCTCAGATTTATTTCCATAAAAGTACTCACAGTACCTTGCAGTTCCATAGATTTCAGTTTTAAAATGCAATGTTTTTGCCAGACGAATCAGGACAGCCGTCTTTTTGCGTATGTTCTTCACACACTTAAAGAATATAAGTGAGTGCTTAGTTTATGTGTTTGAAATCCCATTGCATGTACTTATTATAAAAAGGACTTTTTATTAAAAAAAAAAAAAAAAAGGCCTGGGGGCTTGAAGCCCCCAGTACAAGAAAGATGCAGAGCTCTTGGAACAAGTCCAGAGGGCCACTAAGACGATCAGAGGCTGGAGCACCTCTCCTATGAAGAGAGTTGAGGAAACTGGGCTTGTTTAGCTTGGAGAAGAGAAGGCTCCAGGGAGACCTCGTTGTGGCCTTCCAGTACTCGAAGGGAGCTTATAAACAGGAGGGGGAATGGCTGTTTACAAGGGTGGATAGTGATAGGACAAGGGGAAATGGTTTTAAACTGAGACGGGAGGTTTAGGTTAGATATTAGGAGGAAGCTTTTCACACAGAGGGTGGTGACACACTGGAACAGGTTGCCCAAGGAGGTTGTGGATGCCCCATCCCTGGAGGCATTCAAGGCCAGGCTGGATGTGGCTTTGGGCAGCCTTGTCTGCTGGATGGTGACCCTGCACATGGCAGGGGGTTGAGACTAGATGATCATTGTGGTCCTTTTCAACCCAGGCCATTCTATGGTTCTATGATTCTGTGACTTTACTGAAGTCTTGGTTCTGATCCTCACAACGTCAAAATGAATGCTTTATTGAACGCGGTGATGCAGCAAGTTCAGGCCTCTAGTGTTTCCTTTGAGGTTAAAATGGTTCCTACACGGAAAGGCCAGCCCAAGGTCTATGCTCTATTCTGTCACAACAAGATTCTGCTGGAGGGCTTAGCTAAAATTTAATCAGAAGGTGTAATTTCAGTTGCACTTTAGGCTAACCAAGTACTTCACCTCACCATTTCCAGTGACACCGCTGTCTGTTAGCGCAGAAGGAACAATTCATTAAGAAGCATTTTTACCACAAGTAATGAGAACTTGACACGTTCCTCTGACACATCTGAGATAATTAGTTTGATAATACATATCTGCTAAAAATACTAAGAACATATATGTAATTTACCAGAGCTGCGACTGTTTTTAGTCATGCTGTTTTTTAAAGAGCGAATTTCAGTCAAGCTGTTGGCTTTCAAGCAGAATTGTCAGTGAAGACAAATGGAAATTTTGCCTAAGTAAAAATAATGATGGGATCGTGTCCTTCTAAACAGAAATTGGTATTTGCAGAGCTGCCTGCAGGACTGCGTGCTTAATTCCCGTTCACTTAAGTGAGCATCCCAATCCTTTGGAGGAATCTCAGCATTTTTATCCCTTTTGCATGATGGTTAAAAACTTTTTAAAAAATGTGAGGGAAAGGCTGAGTATGAGTGCAGATGTATTCCATTTACTGTAAAAATAAACATATGCCAAGAAAGAGTATTGAAACAGAGATGAAATGATCTGAATTATTTTGTCAGCTCCAAAATCCATATTAATATTGCTTTTACTCATTGAAAAAGTCTTTCTGTGCACTCAGAATAGCTGCTTAAGAATAGAGTGTGTTCATTAACTATTGCAGTGCCAGGGAAAAGATGTGGAAGAAGACTTTGTGTATGTTCTGCAAAAAAATAATGATAGTCATTTATAATGTAAGTTACTTAATGGCTCATTGCTAATCAAGTGTTGCTGGAACCCTCGAGTACATATTCACATCTTTAAAAGGAAAAGAAAGAAAGAGATGGTGTTTTTTAGTGTGTTAAGGTATAAATAAGTGAAGAATGTGGATTCCAAAATCCAAACACACTTAACAGATCATTCAAAATAGCATCCACTTAAAAAAAAAAAAGAAAAAAAAGAATGTAAATTGACATATTTTCTCTGCAGGAGAGAAATCGGGCTGTAAAAAAGAAATGTCTCCATTTTGTGTCTTATAATGCTTAGTTCTTCCACAAATAAATATCCAGTGCTGCCCAGCTGAGACAGCTGGAATCACACTTCTTTGTAGGTAACTACCAACACAGGTGAAAAGAGGTAGTGTTGGAGCCAAGGCAGGGCTCACAATGCCAGAATTCAATCCAAGCTCTACCACAGTGTTTCTTCATGACCTGAAGCAAATGACTTCATCTCGTGTACCTCAGCTCGGCAGCAGTATAATAGGGATTCTGCCCACTGTAATTAATACCGGTTGGAGTTCTATCACAAGATTTATGAGCCTTAATCATGGATCAGAAATCATGGAGCAGAAAAACGTCCCTGTCCTTTTGACATGTTGCTGCGCTTTAAATATCGCAGAGTAATGTGCCCTGTGAGATAGTACAAGGAGATGACAAAGTAATTATATTCAGCATGACCGGCAGTGGTTTTGAAACATCAGCAGGCTACCCACATTTCTGTAAGCACCACAAAATGCAGAAGAGTTGTAAAAAAGGATAATGAATAGGAGGTGCAGATGCTTACAAGATTGTTGTCCGAAGACTGAGGGATGGCACCAACAAAATCATGGGTCGTGTCTTCTTGAAAAATTAATAAGTAGTTGATGGGGGCTGACCTCTTTGGCTGACTGTAGGAAGAAGTTGACATTTCCCTAATGAAGACAAATATATTGCACTAATGAGATAGACGGTTATTGGGATGGCAGTCTATGGCTGCTAGGAGAAATGACCTGGTTAGACTGGGGGGTTTGGAAAAAGATGTTTCTAGCAGCATCCTGAATGCTTACGTGGAAAGCATTGTAAAGGTCAGAGAAAGAAATACTGCTGTAATAAAGACATGAAATGATGACAGCCTGGATGGAGAAAGAATCTGCAAAAGGGATGTCTAAGGACATCCGTTGGATCTAAGGACATAAAGATATGAGATGAATATGTCACTCAGGTTCATCAGAACAACGAAGACAGTAAAACATTCATCTGTGGTGATCAAGAGAAGAATTCCTGAAGGGGACATATGGTAAAGAAAAAGAGAGAACAACATTGGTAACTTTGTTCTAGCTATGATATGTTTACTTTGTTATCTCTAGGAAGGAGCATTGGAGAGACTGGGTATGGACATGTTTGTGTTTGGGAAGGGAATCTGTAAACTGCTGCATGAAGGTGGCAGTGAAATCCGCATTTATGGATTGGAAGAAAAATCTCATGAACTTCACTGAAGAGTAGCAGAGCAAGGAGTGGGGGAAGAAAGGTGTCTTCTGCGGAATGTTCAAATGGGTACATTCAGAAGGTGGTGCAAAAGAAGTGAATAATTTCCTGATAGCTGATGAAACACATGATCTCAGCACAGGAGACCGCTGGAGATAGCTGACATGCTGCAGCTGATGAGAACAGAGGATTTGGAGTATGCCGCAATTGTGTAGGCGAAGTACAGATATTGGCAACATCAGCTTCAACTGAGGGACGGCTGCATGGAACTGGAAAGCTCAGACTGGGAGTGGTGGGGGGCTCCAGATGGGATCTGAATTTGCAGTGTTTAGAGTGGCTGGTGATGAAAGGATGGAGAGAAAGCAACATGGCATTTTGAGAGAAAAATAATTGCTTTAAGGTGAGAATACTTCAAGAGGAAAGAGATTGAATGGTACTTGCGTTATGAGAGCAAAGAGGCAGAGGGGTATGAGAGGTCAAGGAGAGAGAGAATGAGAAGACAAGAATGACCATAAGGAAGGTCAGGAGGTAGGAGAAGACTGACTCAGTGGCAAACAAATTAAATAAAAGAGAAGAGCTGCATAGGAGGTTTTTAATCTGTGGGAAAGAATAAGGAAGGAGTGGTAGGAGGGGAAGAGGGAACAGAAGGCAAAGCTACTGGAAGAGGAAGATCATAGTCATTTTTGTTGTGGAAGAACTGGATGAAATTCTGTGCAACAGCTGAAGCGGGGGCTGGAGGAGGTGGGAGGGTCTGAGGAGTGAGCCAAACGTGGCAAAGAGGTGACGATGACTGCGAGGCTGGGATTTAGCTGAGCTGAGCTGGAGCAGTAAACTCAGGAGAAGAGCAGAACTGAAAGGGAGAAAAATGCATTTATAGCAGAGAGAGTTAGCAGACAGTGGGATTCCCATTAGTAATGCTCTACTGTGTGAGACACAGCAGAGAGCAGCCGGTATGAGTCAGTAGGGATTTGGGATGGCAGGGCAGAGTAGGTAGGGAAATGCAGAGTAAAAGGTCTATGAAAGTGTGTGGCACAGATCAAATCAGCACATGAAGAAAGGAAATAAGTGATAAAGAGTGTGATAAAGGTCTGAGAGCAGGCAGGAAGTCCTTAATGCTGAACTGATGTGATATAAAGGCCAAATGAGTTTAGTGTGAATGTGGTGGCCACTGGACGTTGCAGAAAGAGTCCAGATGATGGTCCAGGTGGTGGAGCAGGAGGCTCAGGGAAAGTGAAAGGTCTGGTGTGAAGCACAGGGCTTGGTGTGAAGCCCTGTGACTCAGTAGGTCAAACAAGGATATTGGCTGAATGAAAGAGACACTAAAACGTAAATATGAACGTACAATGCTTGCCTCTATGTTTCCACTAATCAATACACATCTTTTAATATGTAAAAAAGCCTTTATAAGCACTAAATATGAATATTTTTGTTGGTACTTTTGTTTTCTGTTCAGTGGTCATTTAATGATGTAACAGCTACAACCAACCAAAACCACAACAGCAGTAAAAAGTTAAATCGAGTGTTAAAGGTGTAAATTAAGGTCACTATACTGATTTCTAAGGAATGATGCTGATTGGTGATAACTGATGATCCAGTTATACTGCTCTTCCTTAGCTATTTCAGTGGTTCCCTGTGTGACAGTATCTGAATACTGCATGTTGTGATTAACCATGAAGAGTGGGATTATCCTTGTTTTACACAGAGATTGTTGTCCAGTGATGAAAACATATCTTGCAAGGCTAAAGTTGACACTGGAAAGAAATTTCCCATTATTAGTGCTTTTTTTCTGTTCACCAGTCTTCAAGATTACCCAGTTCTGCTCAGTCATGTTCCACAGTGGTTAAAGAGGTAGGCAGGAACGCTATGCTGTTCAGAGGGATAAAGTAGCCAGCTGACAGGAACAGGGGAAATAGAAAAAAACTTGAATAGCTTAATGGGCTCAAATTGGCAAGCTGGATAATTTCCATCTCTGAGTACTGAAAGATGTGATATGTGTCATTGCAGGTCCAGTAAAAAGGATTTTCAATAAATCTGTCTTATTAAGATGGTACAGTAGGAATGAAAAGTAGCAAATCTTTACTTAAAGAAAAGGGAAAAAAGTTGTCGGAGCCACAGAGGACCTTTTAGTTTAATCATAATAATACTAAACAGAGTTTAAAGTAAGTTCTAAAGGAAAGATTAATTAAACACATGGGGGAAAAGGAAATATACATGCAACATATGTTTTTGTATGCGAGGTGTGCCAAACTACCCTGATATATTTTGCGAGGAAGATAACCGGTTTTCCAGGAAAGAAAATGCAGTACACCTAACATATTGGGATCTGGGGAAAGGATTTTATATTCTACCCCTGAGGAAACAATTCATTACAATGGTAAGGTAATTAGAACACAATTTACAGTTTGTTTAAGGAACTGGCTGAAGGAAGCCAACAAGTGTAGAGAGAGGGAGTATTAAGATGAAGGAAGGTTGTTTAATAATGTCATCAATGATATTGCAGCAAGGCTTGCAAGGTGATAGCTCTCACTGGCCTGGATGCAAACAGAAGGACATTGCTGCTGCCACAAAACAATGTGGCATCACCAAGAGAAAGGAGACCTGGAATTTCTGTGCAAAAACCTGGACAATCTTGAGGATAAGTTGGTAGTATAGATGTGAAATTTAATACCAAGAATCAAGTCATGCAGTAAGAGGGCAACAATGTGAAATTTCTTTTCAGTGTGAATCCTTAAGACCAGGTTTATATTACTGTGCATATACACCCCATATTGAAAGTCTGGTCCCCCAGACATCTGGACTGTGGGAGTTCTGGGGCTCAGGTGGGTCCCTTCCTGCCCGGGTACTGCAGTGGATTTCCTTCAAGGTGAGAAAGGAGTGTGTCTGAATCTCACCCAACATGCAAGTGAGATGTGAGCACAGAGTACAAATTATGGTGGACAAGGGGCAGACAGTGCACCTGTCCTGCAGCGTGGGCACCGTGGGGCAGCCATGATCAGGACAAATCAGGTGTGGCTGAAGAGTGGTGCTGGTGAGATGCCTCAGGTAAGGAAGTGTTCAAGTCATGTTACAGTCTTCACTATTCAGCCACCTCCGAGAAAGATGAATTTGGAATAGAGAGGATCCTGTCCAGATCTGAAGCAGATCCAGAGTGAGGTTACTAGCATGAAGAAAGGGATGAAAAGGATGTTATACAACAGTAACTGCTACCCAGAAGAGAAAGGGTTAAACCACAGGTTAGGGGGAAGCTGTGTGTGAGGACATGAATAGGCTGAAAGCTGTGCTGAAGTGGGATTCTGGAAGGAGTGATGAGGGCACAGCACTTCTAACAGGTTTTAAGGATGAAGATGGATATATTTAGGAGGAAGGATTATATGATATACTTTCCTGCTGTGCAAGAAAAACGAACACAGATAGTTCCTTTCTAGTACTGTGTCCTTGTGAAGCATGTCATAGGACTGTGAAGGATTAATTTGTTATTACTATTAATTCCTCTTTTTTTCCCCCAAGGAAGGGCATATTCAGCTCTACATCAAGCAGGATCCGATGGAAGGAGTATTTGTCACTGGGTATCTGACACCAGCCATGGTTGCCTGGTGAGTGGGACCCAAGACAAATCCAGCTGCATCATCCCAGCTGCTTTGTCTCCTTCACCTCAGTCAGAGCTGCACTTCATTTCTTTCCAGTGACACCCCTCACATCCATGAAGGATCGTGGACGATGCCTGTGCAGTTAATATATATATACATTTCTTGTATCTTTCCTTTAGATAATGCAGTTATTAGAGTCTTTGTTTCCTGACTCCCTTGTCTGCTCTTGTACTGCCTTAGCTTAACAACAGCAAAGTCCTGCAGGATTCTCAGCCATATGTATTCATAACCAGAGGAAAGCAGAGCCTTAGGCTTTCTCCTTAAAATAGTTTATATAAAATAAAATAGAAGCTATAGTGTTTTCGTACTATATTTAAACACCCAGGGTTGCTGGCAGCAGTGGAATTATACTCTTATTTGCACATATTTAAATTACCACAAGATGCGCATTTCGGTTCACAAAATGTTCAGCCATTTGGCTGGCAGTGCTGGGTTGATTTCCTCATAGTGAGAAGGATTTTGCTAGGGAGTACATGGATTTGTGAGGGCTAATGGCACCAGCTCCTGGTTGGTTGTGCACTTGTGTGTGTGTTAGCAGAACATGATTCTCACAAGTCTTGGGAAGAGGGAACAGAAAGACACCAGAGAAGTAAAAGATAGGGAACATCATTGGAATTGCATTTGGGGATATAATTCTGCTCCTAGAAAAGGGAAAAAATGGCTGCATCAGTCAGGGTGGAGCAAGACAAACTGGGATGCTAGGTATGTCTAGAGATCAGGGGATCTTGCCCAGTCCAGTAGCAGAGCTGTCCTCTGCATTGCTAGAATAAACTGCTCACTTCTGGAAGCCTCATGTTTGTGGAAAGGAGATGCTGCAGTAAGCTACCATGTGCTGCCAAGGATTTGAAGCAAGGGGTTTCTGTGCTTGTTGAGGTTGACTTGAGCTGTCTGTCCTTTTGATGTGAAATAGTCTTTTGTATCCAAGAGGGAAAAGGACTGCTTTGTATCTGGTATCCTGAGGAGCCTGCAGTTCCAAATATTGTAATTCATTGCTCCTAGTGGAGAATAAAAAGTGTTGCCACAGACTGCCAGGTGTGACTTCAGGCTTGTGGGGATGGGAGCGCTGTTGTACAGCCTTACATTGACCTCTGTCAGCTCCGTGTTTCCCTGTGATGAAGTGGCTGCAGAATGGGCTTGTGCAGTGTCTTGGCCTCTGGACTGTGAAACTTATTTCTGGGACAAGCACAGGAAGCTGTTTCAAATCTGTGAGAGGTGTTTCTAAACGAGGTTTCGTAGGAAAAAGAGAGGCAACTTGTTTATGTTAAACAAGTTCTTTTCTTGAAGAGAAGTTGAGGAAGGCTGTTTGAATGGCTGGCAGTAGGAGAGATGTAGCCAGTATAAGGGCTGGCATCATGAGATGGTACTACGGAGACGGCCTCTGTTTCCTCCCAGCATTTCTCTCTTAACCCTGCGGTGAGGAACCTGGTCCTGTCCTCACCGGTGTTCCCTCACACATGAAGCTGGTGGCACATCTTTCCTCCTCTTGCTCATCAGTTACTGTTAGCATCCCGCCTGTGACGCAGCAACTAATTGTCTTGTCAATGCCTTCAAGTGAAGAAGAAGCAGTAGGAGCAGACAAACTCCTCAGCAACAATTCTTTTTTTTTTCTTCTTGTGTGTGTTTCTAAGAATACCACTGCAAAGAGAAAGAAAGGGGAAAGAAGCAGGATTTATCGTGGCAGAAAGTTGCCCACAGTGCTGAGGCATGGACTTTAGGTCTTCAGGATCAAGCTCTCCTTCACTTGCTGCTGATCTGGCCTTGAAGCAAGGGTGTGTGGCATCCCAGCCATCTCTACACTGCTGCATATGGCAGTGTCACCATATTTCATATGGAGTGTAGTATTTGTCTGATGGGATTGGGATGACTGGAAGGGCATGTCTTCTTTAAAGATTCTCCCCTCATTTGAATGTACGTCATTATGCTTTGGGAGATCCCGGATCTGCATTTTGAGGGCTGTTACTTGATTGCTGTGGTGTATTAAATGTATTGTATTAAATGGGGAAGTTGGTGGCCCTGCGTGTGGCAGGGGGGTTGGAGATGTATGATTCTTGAGGTCCCTTCCAACACTGGCCGTTCTGTGATTCTGTGATTCTGTGTGATGGAGCATTTGTACGTATGCTCATCTTGCTGTTTGATCTGCACCCTTCCTTCAGGACAGGAGCATATCACTCTGCATGGCATTGGAAGAAAACACATAAAGTTTCTGGGAAATTGCTGAAGCCTGGTTGGTGAATGAGTGCAGAGCTCATCACGTGTCCATGACCCCATCAACATGACAGTGTATTAACAAGGGCCATGGAGGTCCACAAACTGTGCTGTGCAATAATGCACTTTCACATCTGTAGCATTTATCACAGAATCTAGCCTGAAAGGCAGGTCAGTGCTCCTGAGTTCAAGCTTTCATTTGAGAAAGTTTTGCTATTCATCACAGTTATGACAATGACCTTCAAAGCTGACATCAAGAGTTTAGGCGTCTGGCACACGGATATTTGAACCAGATTGTAGCGCTCTAGAAATCTGGTTGTGGATGGAGGAAAGTGGTTGGAAGTTCTCTCGAAAGTCATTAACAGTTTATTTTACCGTCAGCCTGTTCCCTCTCAAAGGCTAATATCAATTATTTTTCCTTCATCTCTAAAGGCCTGAGAGCAGAGAAGTTACTTCTCTGACATTTCAGTATATTGCTGCAAAGAATATGGGGAAAATATTTACATGAAACGTGTAATAGCTAGAATTTACCCACCATGATAGTCAACCTGATTTCAAATTTAAGAAGGCATATTCTCTTCCTTGCTGTTTGATATTTTTCTATTGATACATTGCCTTTGTAGCTTTATCACCTACTAACTGATGTATGGTTCTATACACTGTCTTTCAGCTGTGCTCGAGCTTTTTGGTAGACACAAAAAATGAGTCTTTGTTTACTCATAATTCTTGTGGTCCTCTTTAAAGCTTTAGAAAGATAGGACACAGGTACTTCTGTAGTTCTCATGGCTTTACAAATACCTTTACTGAAATGAAGCAGAGAAGTGGTGCCTCCCTGAGCGTTCAGACAGCTTGAAAAAAATGGTTTGGCGAGGAGATCACTGGAGTCGTAGCTGATCTCAGTGGAGTTTCACATTTCAAGCCAAAAGGTGAGAATTCAGCCTCAGTGATGAAGGGGAGATCAGCTTGGGAGTGAGCCACTGGGACACAGGGTGCTGCCCTTGGGTTGGGACAATCCCAGGTATTTATACAAAGTGGGGGAAGAGCTCCTTGAGAGCAGCCCTGCGGAGAAGGACTTGTGTTCCTGGTGGATGAAAAGCTGGATGTGAGCCAGCAGTGTGCGCATGCTGCCTGGAAGGCCAACGGTGTTCTGGGCTGCAATAAAAAGGGGTGGCCAGCAGGGAGAGGGAGGTGGTTGTCCCCCTTTACTCAGCTCTTGTGAGGCCCCATCTGGAGCACTGCGTCCAGGCCTGGGGCCCCCAATACAGGAACCACATGGAGTCTTGGAGCGGGTCCGGAGGAGGGACATTAAGATGATCAGAGGGCTGGAGCTCCTTCCCTATGAGGAAAAGCTTGTTTAGCTTGGAGAAGAGAAGGCTCTGGGGAGACTTCATTGTGGCCTTCCAGTACTTGAAGGCAGCTTGTCAACAGGAGGGGGAATGCCTGTTTATGAGGGTGGATAGTGATAGGACAAAGGGGAATGGTTTTTAAACTAAGACAGGTTAGATATTAGGAGGAAGTTTTTCACACAGAGAGTGGTGATGCACTGGAACAGGTTGCCCAGAGAGGTTGTGGATGCCCCATCCCTGGAGACATTCAAGGCCAGGCTGGATGTGGCTCTGGGCAGCCTTGTCTGCTGGTTGGTGACCCTGCACATAGCAGAGGATTGAGACTATATGATCATTGTGGTCCTTTTCAACCCAGGCCATTCTATGATTCTATAATTCTATGACTGAAAGCTCGTAGCTATAAAGCAAATAACATGGAGATAAAATTAGAGGAGATTCACACAAATAGTAGAAGAAGAGAAGAAGGGAAACACCAGTGGGCTGAGAGAGCGAGAGCTGGAAGGGCAGCAGGTCTTTTGTCGAGATTTGGCCTTAAACAAATATTGAAATTTCAGCAGATATATAAAGACGGCATTTCCCTTTTGGCACTTAGCAAACAGCCATCCTGATGACACGTTTGGGGAAGGCGTGGGGAGACCCTGAACTCCAGCCTTGCCTCTGAACCAGATGTGCTGTGAGCTGAGAGCGCTCTCACTGTAGGATGCGCAAGAAAACAGCAGTTGCTTTTGTAAACCTGTGAGCAACCTTGTGAATCTGGAAAGGGTAATTTCACCTGCTGCTTACGACTGTGCAGAGCTTCCTTCAGGGCAGGTCTTTCAGTAGCACTCTTTTGATCAAGTTTTCTTCTAGAAACTGCAGCAGGAGCCAGAATCCTTTGGAAAGCCCTTCACATAAATATCTTGTTTAGTTAGTCTAATAAAGGTATTACTAACAGCACTGCTTTGAGGATTTATTGGGGGATTTCAGTAAGACAGTGTTAGCAGTGGAATTATAGTCATTCTCTGGTAAGACCTTGTCAATGCAAGAGAAAATAATGTTGATCCAATCAGAGATATTTTGCAGGATCAATGTAATATTCCTCCGCGTAATCACAACTGCAGGATTATGGGGCTCTACTGGGAGTGACAAAGGATCACTTGACAGATCACGGCCTCATTTGATCTCCTTGTTTTAGCTGGCAAAGCATGGGGAGGTTTTTAAGTGTGCATTTATAACCTTGTATCTTAAATAAACCTGGTCTCTGTCTGAAAATAACAGACATTATTTTCAGTCTTTTGAACAATATTTTAGGTTACTTCTGCATTTTTCCCAGCTGAGCCGTACAGAAGCATCTTGGTGTGCCCTTGAGACAGTTCCCCCTGCACTGAGGTGGTCTATGTGTATGAAAGGGGAGAGGAGGCCTGCGAGGAGGCAAGAAGGTGGAAAAGGCAAATCAACACGCAGCATGAACCTTATAGCCCAAACCTCATCAGGAGCCCAAAATACCTTGCTGTAATTGAGCTTTTGGTTAACCCAGTAATTCTTACAAGGGGAAATGAGCATTACTGATCACTGAATTCAGGCTTGAGAGTGTGGCATATTGGCAATGATTTATAATAAAACAAGACCTCCTCATTACTCATGTTACTATCTCTGCATTTTTCAAGATCCCCATCCTGCTCTACTGCTTTAATGACAGCTTTGTCACATGTGGAGATCAGTCCCAAATCCCTCTGCTGGTTGCAGATACCTCAGTGTTCCCTGACTTTGGTCAGGCTCCTCCTGCTGAGGAAGAGGAGCAGTAAGTTTGATAGCATCACCACATGTGACTGGCTGTCCCCTTTGGGTTTGCACGTACATCTCAGTGAATGATAAAAAGGGAAAACTGTGGTCAAGGCACAGAACAATGGCACAGCTCGCTGATAGGATCAGAGGCCATTCAAACTCCCATCTTGTGCTTCCAAATGATTTCAACTGCAGGCTGCAAAAATCATTTGGGGAAGAGAAAATGGCTATTACAAGTGACACGTAGAATTGGGTGGGATGCAGCTCTGGTGAAATTGCAGCAGGGATCAGCTTGTTTTTGTCAGAGACAGGGCTAGATAACTGAGCAAGTCCCTTCTGCCATCATAGGCAAGACACTGCCTGTACTGAGGCAGATAGCTTTGCCAGGCAGGCTGTGGCTAGCATGGGATGTGAGAGGATGCAAGAGCACGTCGGAGTCAACCCCTTCACAGGAGCTCAGGCTAAGGGACGACACTGTTCTCTGCTGCTCTGCTGATGAATGTTTTCACAGGACCCATGTAAATCTGCCCTGGAAGTTGCCATGGGTCTGGCACTGTGGCTGGCACTTACATAGCAGGGCAGGCTGAGCTCGCCAGCATCATCAAGTGCCATTATTTTTGTTTCTTGCTGCCTGGAATAATCAATGACCAGACTGCTTCTTCAGAACGCAGAGCTGAGAAGTAATCTGTTGGAGTAGTCATTTACTGTATCAGCTCTGCCTACCACAGCCCTTGGATGTATTTATATCCTCATAATTCATGAGTGCCTGTCAGTTGTTCTCTTGGTGAGAGTGTAAAAAAATCCACACTAAAAGAATGTTGAGAGCCCTGGCTTAAACCTGGAAAAGTATGACAAATCAAAGTAAATCTAAGTTGATATCCTGTTCTTCTTGTGTGAATTCAAGATGGATCCTTATCCTGCATTTTCATTCATAACTCTCAGCATTGTGGCTCTGGTGAGCCTTGTCAGACCATTGATATTTGTGGACCATACATATTTCCATGTTAGGGGATACACAGGCGTATGATGAGCATGCAGATGTAATTTGCATTTTAAAATAATCTTAAATGAGCTCTCATGTCTGCAGTTGGGCTTTGAGAGGATCTTGTTCCCTGGAGTTAGCCCAGGGCAATGTGCTGAAGATCACACATCACTTTTATTCTGTTCTTGCTCAAGCAAAGCTGCTTTAAAGTCCAGGAGAGCAAAGTCGATCTTGCTGACGTTGGAAGCAAGCATGCCTTGGACTTCAATGGGATACAGATTTTGCTAAGTATTGCTGCTTCCTCTGAAAAGACCTGAGGAAAAAATGGAGAAAGGCCTTCTGGACAAAGCCTCCCAGGGGCTTATGAATCAATTCTTGCACAGGTTCACCGCCATATGAGTCCCTTGAAATATTTTGTTGAGTTGAGCAGTTTTGCCTAGAGAAAAGGACCTACCTACAACAAGAGGGACGTGTAACGCTTGCAGTTAATGTCGTATTTGTTGGTGTAATAAAAGCATGCCACCGGTTCAGTCTTGCCAAATTCCACTTGCCTGTTTGGCTGGGATATGTCTGTTTTCCTGAGGAAAACATAAAACAATGTTTCCTTACTGTACCCTTGGCAAGTGAGTAGATCTTGTGCCCAGGCCAATACATTTCCAAGTCCATTTTTCAAGGCCGTTACTCTGAGCCATTGTCCAAAACATTTCAAAGGAAAATAGTCTGAGTCTTTTTATCAAGTCTTGTAAATACCTTTACAAACAAAAATGTGCTTAAATAGGCCAGGGTTCCTGTAACACCTCTATCTCTGCAGAATTTGTTTCTTCTGGAGAAGCTGCAGAAGTCGGCGTTCCTTTTCAGGCATTCAGCCTCACTCACAAAGAAATAATGCAGCTCTTCCTCGGTGCACGCTGTGGTGACCAAATCATTCCTGTTACCTGGTTGGAGATGCGTGCTGCATTGTTCACCTCGCTGGAGCCTTTATACCCATCGCTGCAGCCCCTAAACACAGACCTGCCATCTTCACAAGAAAGTGCAGCTCAGAGACTGTCTGGAATAGATAAGCCGCTATGTATTATTAATTACCCAATTGAAATACCTATAGTAATGTTTGTACTATGACCTCTGCAGCTTGATTCCCCCGCTTTTTAAAAACTCCATTTGAATATTACAAATTATTTTAAGCTGCCCAGCCTGGAGGGAATGAATTTCCGTTTCACGCACCAAAAGTTGGATGTTTGCACGTGTGCAGGCTGTGCCACTGCGTGGGATTATTTAGCAAAATGGCCGATGCAGGAGCAAAATGTGTAAATCAGCGAGTGCTGCAAGAGGAGCACTTAATTGAAGCTTTATCGAGGGCCTGCAGAGCTGACCTCTGAGCAGCTGGCTGGACTGCAGCTGGGATGGGCGGGAGCCAGCAGCCGTTGCGATGCCCGAGCCCATGTGTGCGGAAAGGATTTGCTCGCACAGCTTTGCCCATGGGTGGCAGAGCAGAGTGTAGCTAGAGGTGACTTAAATCATTCGGTTTAACTCACTTAAATTGTTCCTTTCAGCAGAAATCCATAGCTTGAAGTGCACTTTGATGGCTCTGTAGCTGCGTGTGCAGGACTGGAGCTAAGTGCCAGACTGTGGGCCATGGGGTCAGTGCAGTGCAAGGGCAATGCTGGGGCGTACGGTGATGTATTGGTGAGCTCAGGCCTGAGATGTTTTGCTTTTCTCACCAGTCTTGCACTGAAAGGCTCAATCTAGGCTGTTGACTACTTGAGCATCTCCATCTTGCATCTCTGCAACTGCACAGACAGACGTGGACAAATATAAAAGTTATTTGTCTATTGAGAAACGGATACCAGTGGAGGATGTGAGCCTGCTAAAAAATATGTACTAAAGTCCTGAAGGCTGAAGGCAGAAGGAGAAAGAACTGCGTAACATTTTGCCAAGCTGGAAATAATGAAAGAACAAGTTAATTTGGAGATAAAACCTAAACATTCCAACAGATAATTGGGAGCGTACTGATAACATTTTACTACATGTCTGCAAAAAGCTGTGGTGCCAGAAATGAGAGAGAAGACCATACTGTTAAAACCTGCAATAACTTTGCTATGAGGGAGAATAAAAGTAGCAGGAAATAAAAATAGTGAATGGGCCCGTTCTCACAGATAGGAAGAAGAATAGGTGATGTACTGAAATACCTCACAGTTAGAAACAAGAACTGTAAAATCTAAATAGGAGAAGAAGGGCAAAGGAGAAATGCAATGTCTAGCAGAGCTAATACAGGAAACCATGCACCAAAATCTCTTAAATGTCAGATATTTCAAGTTGTTATTATATACTCTGCAATACCAAAGCATATTAGTGATAGAAGTGCTAATGATGGGGGTTGTCTTTTACTGAATGGAAATGATTAAAAAAATGATGTGGAAATAAAAAGTATGTTTAATAATTATTTTTATTCTGTTTGTGGAAAAAAAAGCTGGGTGAGTTTTTCCAACCATCTGATGACAAAAAAAAACCCAAACAACTTTATTTTCCAGCAGCAATTCAGGCTTTTGGAACACAGTTAATAAAGGTCGGTCATTTTAATTCACTAGATGTGGATAAATGGATACCAAGGATACATGGATACTAAAAGAGCTGGCTAAGGAAATTTCCAGATCCAACTGATACCAGTGATATAAATGGTGTTCTTTCATAATTGGTGAAATGTCAAAGCCTAGGAGAAACCTAGTATTATTCAAACTCTTGAAAAGTGTAAATATAGCAATACCACGGAAAGTTACATAGCAGCTGATATAATTAATGAATAAGTTAATAAAGAATTAAATGCAGATATGCTAACTGGAGCTAATCAACATGCATTTAGAACAATAAATCTCTAAATTAAACTGATCTTTGGTGATAAAGGCAGTGGTGTTGCTTGAATATTCCCTCTCTTCTTTCAGGGACTTGTCTCAGTATCAGATGACATTTTTATTAATAAGCTACAGAAATCAACACGATGCACATTAAATGGATTGAAAAGCTGGTTGAATTGCAGAGTTTAAAATGAAATTTTCTGTAGATATAAAATAGATTTCTAGCAGGCTGTTGCTTGTTACAGCTTTTTGCATTAGACGAGTTACCATTTATTAAAGAACAAGAAAAATGCATGACAGAGTTATCCATAAAGTGCACTGATAATTGTTTGGGGGGAGATAAATAAAAATGAAAACCAGTTTACTCATTAGAATTGGTCTGGATCTCTTTGCAAAGCAGACAGAAACAATATGTACTGTAGGTACATCTGTTTGGGATGTCACAAAGATAAAATTGATCTATCCTAGCATCTCTACAGCAAGCAAATTATGCACCCTGGCTGTGCCTCAGATGACAAGTTGTGGTCCGCTGTTGGCCCAGACATCATCACAAGGCTTGAAGAGCTCAGTCAGATGAGTTTAACAAAGAGAAGATCCATGGGTGAGCTCCTTGCAGCCTGCAGGACCTGCTTGTGCAATGGCAGCCTGCAGAGAGAGCAATCCTGGCATCCTGCAGGCAGTGGGGTCACTAGCATAGGCACCAAGGGTTCAGCTTTTATGCGTGTCAGCCAGGAGTTTTTCTGGCTTTTCTGAATGCGGGGTGAAACTTGTAGTATTTTTTGTGTGTCGTTACACACAGTGATAAACACATCCACTTCAAAGCATGTATTCCTGTTGTAGTTTTGATAACTGCATAGCTTCAGGTGTAGCGATGCAGGAGTCTGGGAGTCCCTGCAATGGAAGGCTGTGTTCTTTTGCTGCCCTGAGATGAATCCTAGAGGGTTTAATCAGCTCCATCATCACCACACTGGTTTGACTGTAGCATAACTCAGAGCTGAGTTTACCCGGACAGTCAGCATTGCTACTTGTCCCACAAGAAGGGATGTGGTAGGTGATGATGGGAACAGTCATTAAAAGGGGGAAAAATCCATGAGAAAGACAGTGAGGAAGGACAGATGGAGGAAAGCCATAAGAAAGCAGTAACATGGAAAAGCTGTATTTCAAACTGTATTTTTATGTACATAAGGAGAAAAAGGATCTTTCTGTCCTATGAAATGCAAGAGAATTGTTGGACTAATGGAGAGACTCAAGAGGGGAAGGCAAGAAGAGAAAGTATGTAAATAAGGGCTGGGAAGAGAAAAGGAAAGAGAAACGCATTTGTTGGGCATTGTGACCTTCCGTTACACTCACTGAATTATTCATTCTGATATTTGCTGGTATCTTCCTGCCAGCCATTTAGTGTCACCATATAAATAAGAGCAGAATCCCGTCACTGCTGGAACCGGAGGGATTTTGATGTTGAACTGCAGCGACGCACCTCCCCCCGTTGCCCTGCCATTAGGTGATTATGAATTATATGCCGAGTGCCTCTAATAACTGAGGGGAAAGGGCTGCTCAGCATATTTGGAATGTAAATCTCATTTTTTTCTCTTTTGTAGGTCATAAAATGCAGCCCTCTTCTAAAGCCCTGTGCTCAGATCACAAGCTCCTGCTGTACAAAAATTCCTCAGCCCACCCTCTGCTGGGGTAACATCTCACCCGATGCTGAACCCCTCAGCATCCTGCGGCCTTGAGATAAGGTTGTCATTCTTATTTTGAATGCGGACATGCTGCATCATGTCACCAAAATTCCTACGTAGACGTTATACTGTACGGGAAGGCAGACTATTGAAAAACAGAGATCGATGCTGTGTTTCAATTAAAAAGCTGTAACTTAATTTATGTTTTTCACCAGACTGTGGATAGTCACAAGATTCAGTTTTCAGAGAATCAGCACTTACGAGCCAAAACTTCAGGAGTGTTTACTGCCTGGCCCCTCTGATGCAGTCTGAATAACTACATATTCAGGACAATCCCTGTTGAGCCCCATTTGCAGGTCATGCGTTCCTGCATCTCTGCCTTTGGTACCTGTTTTGCAGGAGCAGGCCCTCTGGCGTCCTCTGAGGAGGATAGAGTTGTGACTGTGCTTTACCAGAAGTGAAAGAGGGTGAAGAATCCCCTCATTTCAGGACATAGATGAGCTGAATTTAATGACTGGGGGCATTCAGTTATCTTTCAGATTATGAAGGTCAGTTTTTGTTTCATATGGTACTGACATTATTACAGGCTGCCCATAGAAGCTGTGGTGTCCCATTCCTGGAGGTGCTCAAGGCTGGGTTGGATGTGGCTCTGGGCAGCCTGAACTGGTGAGTGGCAGCTCTGCCCATGGCAAGGTGTTGGAACTGGGTGGGCTTTGAGGCCCCTTCCAACGCAAACTGTCTTATAATTCGATGATTCTATTTTGGGATGTGCCATTCAGTCTTCATTTCAGAAGAGAGAGCAATGTCAACAGTTAAATGGTGAGAAGGCAGCATAAAAAGTAAAAACAAGTTAAAATGATGTGGGTTTTTTGTTTTATTTTGGGGTATGCAGTTTCTGTCTGTGGGGAGAAATTTGCTTTTCTGCAGCACTTAAAATAGAGTTTGAGCCGACATGGCACTGAGGCCAGTTCTACCTTATTGTGCTCACCCAAAATGTTTGTAGCCCAGCTGGGAGTCTATGCTGTCTATATCCCTAAAAAAGCTCAGAGAGATCTCACTGTTCACAAATTAAGTCTTCTCTGCAAGCTGCCCTGATACTTCAGTTATCACCAGTGAAGAAGGGATGTCCTGTGGGACTCAGGACGGACCATGCAGTCTGTCACCCATGGGTTTTCATTTGACCTTGCTTGCTTCACTAGTGACCAGAAGTTATTACCCTAAGTGGCTTACGTGAAATATATTGGTCTCAGTCAATTATTAGCAGACAGTTGTCTGCATTACCAAACCACCATCACAAATGGTGCTTTTTTGGGAAGTCTTAAGCAGAGCCAGGGTCAGTGCTGTTGGACTGAAACCTCAGCAGAAGTACCCAGAGAACAGGCTTTAAGTTTTGTGCGTATTCATTTTTAGAAGGATGAAAATAACACAAGCTGTAAAAGAGCTGTAAAAGCTATTTTGGGGCTGCATCAATGAGAGCAGACTCTTGGGCTGTGTGTAGGCTTCCCAACTCCTCAGGAACCTTTCATCTTCACAAGGTAGGAAGGGACACAAGGCCCCTCTGCCAGCCCCTGATCCCATCTGTGCTGAGGCAGGGCAGAGCCCATTTGCTGAGCACAGCAGATCAGTTTTTACTTAGCATGCTCATCTTAGAACTACGCAGGTTATCACATCATGGGCAAATAGGGCCAGTGTCTGCAAGGCCTTCCTGAGCCATAGAGCACCATCTGAGGAGGTACCCCCCTGTGAGGTACTTGGCCTCCTGTGCCAAGTGAGATGGGGGAGAAGCAGAGCCTTGGCTTAGGAAGAGGGAGGGCAGCTGGGCCATTCTTCTTGGACCTAAAGCAGATTTCCAGGCTGGGGAAGGCTTGCAAGAATTAATTTGGAAAGTCAAAATAGGACTTTTTTTTTTTTTCCAGACCTGAAGCATCAAAAGTAGACATTCAATTTGAATCAGCTGTAAGCCTCTGTTTTGGTAGCTGAGTTATTTCATTTTGATTTTGCTTTATTTATTCATTTATCTTGGTAAACACAAATAGCCTACTGCCTGCTGCTAAATCCCCAGAGCCTTCCCTCCTCCAGCACTTGCCTCACCCGGAGCCCTGACAGTTGTTACCATGCTTGAAAAGTCTCTGTGCACAGCTACAGGAAAACAGCAGTGGAAAGTGCCAAAACCTTAATCTTCTTGGAGGCTGACCCTTTGTCATTACTTAATCATCTCTTTACAGCTCTCCTTACAGCAGGGAAAAGCTTTGCACTGTGCCTGCACCCTGCTTGCTTCTGCAGCTTTGCATACTCCTGCAGTCGTGTGTACAAACTGGATCCTGCTGTTTGGGCACCCTGTAGAAACACCCCTGCATGGGACTACACTTGGTTTGAATGGGAGCGGTTTGGGGTGCAGGATGCCTCACGTAGTTTTCCATGTGGGAACGCGTGGGCAAGGCTGTCTTAGCCATAGCTGACAGGCCTGCTTGGCACAGGCAGATGGTGCCAGGTGTGAGCCTTTGGGGGGCAACTCATCCAGACAGCTGGGGCTAGGAGAGCTGAAGCCAGTGGTGCTTTCAGCAGAGGAGTGAGGTGTCGCCATGCTGGAGCAGCACCAGGAGCTGGGGAGGATGCTGCCTGCTTACGGTAAGCTCTGCTGATGAGAAAATAAACATCTTCCACTCTCCAAATCAAGTCCCCAAATAAAACAAATTCATTTCAAAGGCATGAAGATCCAGCTTTTATGTGGCATTTTCCCAGAGGATCCCAACGGAAAACCTTGTCCCCATTTATGGGCCACGTATCTAACTTCGAGAAGAGTAACATGGTATGGAAAATTGCTGTCTCAAAGCATAAGGTCTAAACAGAACAAGAACTGTTGAACAATTCTGTTTTTCTTGTTTTGCCAGGAAACTCAGGATGCTTTGTCCACCATCCAGAAAAATCTTAGATAGGGTTGGAAATGTGTCCAAATAGCTTGACTCTTAGTCTTACGCCTTAGCTATAAAAGCATCCTTCCGTCCTAAATAGCTCAAGTAATGGTCTACTCTCGTCTCCAGTATTACAAATCCAAATAAAGCCTCAGGTCAATGTAATCAGACATATGGAATGAAAAAAGAATGATGTCTCTATGGTGTGGATGAATTCCTGGCATGGCAGAGCAGGTCAAAATAGTCTTTTCATAAAAAACAAGGTCAGCAATTTGGGGGAGAATCAAATGCTCTTGTGAATTTTTGTCAAATACAGCAAATAGTGTTAGAGGGTAAGAAGGGGTCAGAGGAAACAAAGGGGTGAAAAGCCTTTTATTTTTCCAGCATGAAAAATATCACTGCAGAAATGATGACAATTTTTAGTAATTCTTGAAAGAGGCTTTCATTTTCTGAGTGAATATTTCTCAAGAAAAAAATTGATCCAGTTAAAAAAATATATATAAAAAAAAACAGAGTATTTCATTATGGTTCGACCGGAACATTCTGGGTTGACCTAAAATGATTTTTTTTGTTTTAACATTTTGGTGAAAAGCTTTGAAGATTTTATTCAGCTTGACTGAAATTTAATTTTTGCTGATTTTTTCCACTTAGCCAGCTGTAACTAATGTAACTCTTTACGAAAACTGTATCTTTACTTTTGCTGGCTTGATCGTGCACAATTAATTTTCCATTAAACATCTTCTTGGTTGACAATTTCTGGTTTATATTTTTAAAAGGGAAGAAAAAAGGTAAAAATAACTGGAAAAATAAATGCATTGCATTTTCATAATGAGTAACTTCTTTAAATGTCTGTGAATATTTTATTCCACTTTGGTTCCTTTAAAACATCCTGCAGCCCATTGACTGTAGCAGCGGGTCAGGTAAACATCTTGACCTCTATCAACTCAACTTAAAAATCCTATAAATAACTTCCATTGGGTTCTGTCCTCTGCAGCTATATGTGGTGTCACAGCTAAGAATGTCATTGTGCAAAACTGACAATTATCTTCGCCTTTTGCTTTCTTCTTTTGTCTCAGCATCGGTCGTAAATGGAAAAACCAAGAAAATTAATAAGGAAGGTCTTCAAATAAAGGTAAAAAAGTGCTGCTGCAGACAGAAAAGTGACTTTGGAGAAAAATGACATTAGCAGGTTCCATATTTATTCTCTTTAATGGCATCCAGATCAAATTTACTTAGTTTTCAAGGTGATGTTTCTATCCAGCCAGCCCTTAAACTTAACTTGGGTTCTGAAAGTCAAGCTATGTCCTCTCTGATTCATGCATAATCATCCTTAATAAAGTTTCTACAGACAGGATTTAGCTGACAAGTCGGTGTTTATTATACATAAGACAAAAAAGATTAATCCAAGCCATTCAACCATAGCTATGCTGACTCTTCATCATTAATTGGTTAAATGCACACTCTCTGCAAAGCGAGCCAGAACAGGATGATCTGAAGAGCAGATCTCCTAGGACACAGTAATTTTTATGCAGTGCTTTCTTCTACCACAAGAGCACAATAGTGTAGTAGAATAGTAGAATATTTCCCAGATAAACCCACTGGTGTACAGTAGGCCACCATGATACTAAGCCTGGAAGAAATCTCTTTTGCTTTCCTTCTCCTGTCCCATGTGTCCACGTTGGCTTCTAAAGCACAAATCACTTGTGGGATCAAAACAGAGGGTGAGAGAGGAATACAAAATGCTCCACCCCACAAAGTGGTCATCTGGCCAGTAGAAGATGTGGTCAGATTTTGGAGTTCCTGGCTTTTCCAGTTCAGGAGCTTTCCTCGTTGAGTTCAGGTACTGTGTGAGGTTTGGCATATGACTGAATGCCCTCCCAGACTCCCTGACATGTACACTTAGGTAATTTAATGTATGTGTGTGAGCCTGACGCGGGCTGTGACAAAAACTGCCAGTGTTCTGGGCAGCAAGATGCCATCTTCCAGCTCCTCAGGGTGAGGTAAGGACACAGCTCGATCTTGTTTAGAGATCTCACCTCTTTTTAATGAGTGCTAAGTCTTGCCTTAAATCTTATTTTAATCCACTTGTCATGCACTTAACACACTGAGTAGTCAGGCAGGGAAAAGGAGGGAGCTGAGCTGCAGTAGGGTAAGCAGAATCTCTCTGCGAGTGCTCTGGTCCTTCCCCTGTATCTACCTTCCTTGCTTCTGTTGATGAATGTTAAAGGGAAGAATGGATGTCATCTGGCTTTTATCCTGTCACCAGGGTAACTGTAAGAAAGTGGAGGAAGTGTACTGTTCAGGTTGAAGGAGAAGTGATCCCCATTAAGCAGTGAGGGGAGTGGATCATGTTAATAGGAAGCACTTCTCTGCAAATAGTATGCTAGCGCATACAGGTAGACAGCCATGGCTGTTCTCTGTTCACAGATCTGCTGCTAGAGCACCTTAGGATGCAGCTTCATCCCTCTGAGCCCCAGCCTGCTCACCTGCTACCCGTGATGCAGATACCTCCTTTGCAGGGTGCTTTGAAATCTCTTGAACAGTGCTGTGTTAAAGGAAAGAGCGTTATTATCACAAGACTGTTTGTACTACACTGGAAGATGAAATTTTGAAAGATTCTTGAGCAGATATGCGGCTGAGTTTTATCTCAGTAGAATGGCTGTTGGCTATCGCCTTCAAAAGCTTACTCACCTACTAATGGTTCAGTCTGGGGCTTCTCTGTCTTGTAATGGCAATGTTTGAAGTGCAAAGGGTGTCCCTTTGGAAGCTGTCATGGCTGCCTTTGGATTGCGTTTGTGTGTGACATGAGATCTTGCTCCTAATGGCCTGATGCAGTTTGCAGTCCTGCGGCGTGACAGTCTGGGGCTGAGAAGCCTTTCTTCTCTGACTTCTGTTCTGCTCCTTTGATCCTGCTCATCTCTGCTCCCTTCCTTTCTGTCCTTTTCCCCACGCCTATTTTGCTGTTATCAAATTTGGCCTTTTAAGTTATCCCATTATTTAAACCAGCCTTCATCCCCTGCACATTCTGCATTGCCCCTGTGCCTTTCAGCATCACTCATAAGGATACCTATCTTTGAAGTGCCAGAGATCTCACAATGAGCGTCACGTTGATGCTGTGGTGAAAAAACAGTTTATAAGAGATCAGAAAAAGACTGAACCAATGGAAGGGGAGAGAAAAAGCTCACTCCCCTCCAGTGTTTTGCACTTCTGTGTACTGGCTTACTGAGAGGAAGGCAGCATGCACAGGCAGCACGTGATGTTGAAGCCAGCTGAGGACTGGAAGGCATACATGTCTGTGTGCTGTGGGACAGGAGCAGGGAGCACAGACCTTTAATTCTGGGAGCTGGGGTGAGCTGTAACACAAAAGTGACTGACTTCTCAGGGAGCCTCAAGACAGAGAGAGTACATCAGTCAGTCCAGGGTAACAGAGCATTTACCCCAAAACAAGGTTGGGAGACTTTCAAAGAGGGCTGTCTTCTCTGTGTACTCTGATTTATACTCTTTTGTGGTTTGCGTGGCTTTGAGTCCACCATTCTAGTATTATATCTTTACTCTTGCATTTCCCTTCTGTCTGACAGTAAGACATTGTACCAATTGTATCCCCGAGATCCTGCCCCTGGAAGCTCAGCAGCACTGTTCACAGTGGAAATTCATCTCTACATAATGTGAGGCTATATAAATTGTGTTTAACAATGGCTGTTGCTCCACAGTGACCTCAGGATTGTGTGATTATGGGGTTTGGCAGTCCTTTGCTATTGCAGGAATATTTTCTGTGCACACAGAAATGAAACAAGGAATTAACCAAACCAGAATTTTTCTTCAGGGGTAAAATGTCACGTAGACTTTGGGAAATATGTTGAAGCTTTCTTTTCTGTTTATTACAGTGTGTTCTGATGCACCTTCTGTTGAGATTTTCTGAGCCTGTGAGCTCTGTATCTGTCTACTAAAGGAAAAATCAAGGTATGAAACAATCTATAACTCATACAACTCAGAAAGAAGAAAAGGCTCTGAGACTTGGAACAGGATATTACATGCTCATTAGTAAAGAAGCACGTTTGCAGAAGACTGTCAATATGGCACTGAGCTGTATGTATGGAAGCATCGTATCACCGCTCAAGGTGGTAAAAGGTTTATTCTTTACAATTCTGATGCTTTCACACCTAAAACTATCACATCCGGACTTGTACAGGACTTTACTGAGAGCATCTTCACAAATTGAAAGGAGTTCAAAGAAGAGCAATAAAAATTAGCAGGATGGCTTCAGGATTGATTTAGAGGGAAAGATTAGAAGAGCTAAATGTAGCTCTGAGATGATTAAGGTGGTGATGCGCTAACAGACTACAGGGTGTAAATGCTAACAGGACAATTATTACACTGTGTTATTCAAAGCGGTAGATCATGTGAAATGACACACAAAGGAATGAAAAAACAGTCTGAAAACTACAGAGAACTTTCTGCTGTTGAAGTACTTAGTACCTGCTTTTTCTTTGGGTTTTTCTCTGAATAGAGTATCTCCAGAGGTAGGTAACAGGCCGTTGAGGCCTTCAGGAGGCTTGGCAAGACTTCAGAAAGTGTATGGAGAAAGCCTGCCCTAGAAGGCAAGTGAACAGAAGATCTTCTATTTACATCCAAGACAATTTCTGTATATCACACATATTGTGTGTGGCTTTGGGTGTTTTTTTTTTTTTTTTTTTTTTGGCATTATCAATTTCATTTCCATATATTCGGCCAAACCAAAATAAAGTAAAATGTTGACTGTTAGATATGAGATATAGAGACTGGTAGATTCTAAAGTTACTTTGACAAGAATGAATGTCATGGAAATCCAAAGAGGTAACAATAATCTGCTTCAGGACCATCAAAGTGGCCTTCTGATATGACATGCCTTGTGGGGTGTCTTACTGTTTTGCATTTGTGAATTCCTGAATAAAACAAGATCATCAAGAAATATTAAAAACAACATCTTTGAGAAGGCACCATTTATTCAAACAGTCTTCTCAACACTCTCAGAAACATGGCCTGATACTTAAGTGGTGATGTGTGGAGCCATGAGTTGGACTTGATGATCCTTGGGGGTCCCTTTTAGTTTGGGATATTCGATGATTATATCATTATAATCCTTCACATCTATTTTGCATATTAATTTAATGCTACGTGGTTACCTTAATTTTGCTTTTGTCCCTAAGTAAATTTCAGATTGCTTTTATTCTGTTGGAGCAGTATGGCAGATTGTTCAGATCCAAAGGCAGCAGGCTCAAAGCAGACTTTTGACCCCTGCCAAAAGACTTGCAAAATATTTCTGGACCCCATTTGCAGTGGATATGAAATATCCTTAGGCTCTTCCTCAGGACTGCGAGGGATACAAGGACCAAGCATGTGTCCTCTGAGGTCTGCTATGTGGTCTGAATTTTTGGGTGCCTTTCTCCTGCTCCTTGCTTGACTGCTCATTTGTTTCAGTACAGCTTTCTACTGGAGCAAGATGCGCATAAGGCCTTCTACACATGAATTGCTTCTGTGAAGTGAATGTTGTGAGTAATCCAAAGAAAATTTATGAGGATGGTTTTTGGACTGTTCATCACATCACATTCCGCTGTGGCAGCAGGGCCAGGCCTAGGCTACAGGGCTTCACTGGCCCTGATCAGCCCGGCCTGGAGCTTCCCAGCTCCACTGCCCAAGGGCCATTTCACCTCAGACTCGTGTAATCAGGTTGAGTTAATTTGCTCATAAATGTCCACCTGAGGAGGGCTGATGCTTGCGCAGAGTGATATCTTAGGGCAGGCTTGATGTGTAGAACAGCTTTATGTGCTCCAGGTGGTGAAACAGGCTGATCATTAGGGGTACACAGCACTGACATCCTGCCCTGAAGCACCTGAGGCTGAGCCAAGATGGCGGCCGGGTTCTCCCCAGTCAGCCTGCCTCTGCCCTGCTGTACCCCATCTGGGGACACAGTGAGGGCTGTCGTCCAGCACCAGAATCCTCCACTGAAGCATTCCCAGTGCTGGCAGTGCATGCTGGATCCAGGCTCCAGGCAGACCAAGGCCCATTGAGGCTCGCAGTATGTTTTCCAGGCCTGTGTAAGTGTGGACAGCAGGGAACTCTGTGTGATTAGCCTGTGGCGGTGAGCTTGCTGACAGAGAAGCCATGAGGTGAGAAACCTGGCTGCTACCCAGGTTGGAGTTGGGTGTTTCAGAACAGATCTGTGTGAGTGGTGGTTGCCAGAAGAAAAAAATCAGTAATTATCTTCAGGGAATGTGAAACTGTGGCACGTGCAGTGTTCTCTCCCTTGGCCCAGCAGTAAGCTGTGTGGTGGCTTTCTGATTCCTCTCCCTACCTTTGCCTGGAGGTCACTTGCATGCTTTCAAACCTGAATCCTGTAACAACAGCAGCAGCAACAGCCTCTGATGGGTGGAAGAACCACTGTCTGACTACAGTACCCCTATGCTTTCATGAAGTTGTTCTGCAGGTGTTGCTGTTTGACACTATGTGACTGCTGCAGAATTGTTCAGTGAAGCTGCTGGATGAACACTGGGGGAACTTCTGGTCTACATTTACTTATGAGTTAATTGAAATAGATTTAAACACACAAGAAAATGAATTCTTTAATGTTTTCTTAACAAAGCTCTGAGTTTAGGGTCAAAATGGACGAGGAAAAATGCTTTCAATTGAATTAATGAGATAGGTCATGTTCAGTAAGAATTTGTTGGTTTTTCTTTTTCAGTTTGGGACTTTTGGATGTGTTGCTGGTGACTTGCCAAGAAAGGGCAGGGGTTAAAAATAAACACAGGAATTTTGTAACTGCACTTAATAACCTGCAGTGCTTTACCATTGCTCACCTTTCTTTCTGCTGCTTTTTCATTTGTTCTCACATCTTATCCTTGTGTTTACCCAGCAGCTACCTTTGCACCTGATTTAGTGCCTTTGTACAGTTTCTTTTACTACAGTGACAAGGCTGGGGGCAGTTCCCTGCACAGATACTCATATTCCAGAATACAGTCTAGATTGGACAGTCACAGCACTTTCTCCCCTGTTGTAATATGAATAATTACTCAGCTTATGACCGAGTCAGCAGTACTGTGTGTGTCAGCATGTGTGTTTTCAGCCAGTGGTCTGGGGACTATTTGTAAGGTTTGTGAAAGGTAATGAGAAAAGCAAAGCTGTTGTCATTATGCTTAGATTCATTATCCAGGCATTCATACCTCTATTGGAGAAGCTTCATAGGTCCATAAATTTAGATAGTTGGAAAACCACAACTCTAACAGCATTCTTTCCTTCAGATGGCCTCTTACATAATGCAATAACACTTCTTCCCCCCCAGAGTGATAAATAGCAAGAGCACTAAGTCACACATCTCTAGAGCAAACTATGACCAGGAAGATGTAATGGTAACTCCTTAATTGAATTGACATTTCATAGTGTATGGGAACTGCGGAGTCATGGCCTGAACCTCTGATTGATCACCTGAGGCGAGCCATGAGTCAGCCACAGGAGCACAGGTGGAGGCAATTCACCTGTGCTGCCTGGCTGCACCCCTCTTAGACCTATTTAAGAGCTGGCTACCAGGGGGGAAGGAGCTCTTCTGGAGATCTGCTCTGCTGTGTTTTGTGAGTGAGCCCAGGATAGGGGTAAGCCTTCTATGTTTTCTGTTTTGTTATCATAGTCTGCTTTGCCTAACTCTCTTATTTAGTTCATGATTATAACGTTCTAATATTCTTTGATTATACAAATGTATTATGAATGAAAGTATTAAATGAACTCTTCTATGATATATTGTCTTGTGTGGCATTTTTGGGGATGGCTGCTACTTTGTGACAAATACTGCTGGAAATAAATGGGCCAAGTAGTAGTACATCTTCTTCAAGCAGGCCTAAGGTCTAGATTTTGATATTTCTGCTTGTGAGTTCTATTCTGTGTATTAACTGAAATGAAGCAGTGTCAAGATATTGTGGGATGTAGTGGTAGAGTTTGAAAGACACTTGGAGCATAATACAGAATTTGGTGCTTTTCTTCATAAGCACTGTATTCTTGTCCAAAAATATTATTTTGCCTAGGATATCCTTTTAGGATTGATGGGAGCATCATCAGTATTGTTGTAGCTCTCACCAGAGAAGAATTTAATGAACCCTAAATCTGGACAATTAAAATAACCTGACTTGGATTTTGTAAGTGTTTTGAATCCTTCCTATCCAAGAGATTTGAGGTCTACGGCTCTTCTCAGCTTCATTTTGAGTGTTTTGAATGTGTTATGTGGCATACAGACCTTGTGGTGGCAGATAGAATAGGGGGGATTTTTGTTAGGAAAATGAGTAATATGAATATCAGAATTTGTCTAGATGGGGAAAAAAAGGGGGACTAAAGTAGAGCACTGAAACATGAGGAAGAAAGAAAAGAAGACAAATGTTGGGAGGTGAAGAGTGTACAAATGACTGATTATACATTCAAGGCAAAATTATCAGGAATGTGTTATCACTGGTAAAGAAGGCTTTGAGGACAGATAGGGTCCTGGGGGTGAGAGCTGTCTGACAAATCAGAAGACTTGTGGAAAGACTGCCCCAGACTTTGCTTTATTTTTTAGAGTTCAATTAGACTCATTTTCTTGTCTTTCCCCCATGAAATTTCAGTGACATCTTAATTTAACCTTTGAAGTTGCCACAGTGAAGTCCTAACTTTCTAGTTATTAAACTGAGATGTTCAATAATCTGTCCATAGAATTATATAGTCACAGAAAATTAGAGAAGTGGGGGGTTGGGGGAAGCAAACCAACAATCCACAAAACAGCAGCACAGAATACTTAAATGTCAATTAGATGCAGTTGGTTTGTTTTTTTTTTTAAATTATTTTTTTATTTTTAAGGGAATGATCCTGAGATTTGTTGGCAAGAAGTGTTTTACAAATGTAATGCCAGTGTCTTCCCACTGGCCCTCGCTGTTTCAGGCCTGGACTCTGTGAAGCTCCTGGTGGTGGGTAGAGTCCTGTGTAGGAGCAGTTGCTTTTAGCAAGAAATACTTGAGTTGTAGCCTGTGCAAGAACAGATATTAAACTGACAGGTCTTTAAAAATAAAAGTGTATAAGAGAGCAAAGTGTCAGAGTACCCCTAGAACTTTGCATGGCTATTGTCTGACTGCACAAAAATATTTTACTGTGCTATCTGAATAATACTGGCATGTAGTCAAAGAACAGTGGAAACTTGGACGCTGGAATGATTAGTTTAGGAGTAAAATTTTTTTTAAAGCTAGATCTGTAGGGCCAGATATCAGAGCTTCTATTCAGGTTCAGTAGTAGTCCCATTAAATCCACCTTCTTTTTCCTGACTTTATGCAGAGCTAAAAGGCTTATTTTTGAGAACCAGGGGAATGGTATCAGTATCTGGCTTGTACCATGACACAAAAAAAATGTAGGGAAAGGAATAAAGCTCTCTGTGGTTCTAGTAAGAGGAGAATTTAGAGAAGCACAGAAGCAGTAATTACTAATGAAATAAAATACAAAATTTTAGCTCGATACAAAACAGAATTGACTGTAGCACACAGCTATAGGGTTGGATTTTGAGATAAATGATATATCGCGGTTGCCTGAGGCTCTTAATTTGTTTGAGACACTATTTAAAGCTATATTCGATAATAGAGTTTCATCTTAAACTCCTGAAGTGGAGTGCAGCATCAGGAAGGTAGCGAAGAAATACATGGCACATCGGTGTAACGTCAGTGCTTGATGCAAAATTTGTTGCATGGCCTCTGTAGTACGAGGGTAAAGGCGACAGAGTCTTGGCAAATGTGCATTTTTTGAATTTGGGAGCACTACAGAGAAGACAAAATAATAAAAATATTTACTGAATTTGAGAAAAATATGCTGAAATTGATTATTATTACTTTAAAAAATAATACTACTAGATGTAAGGATATGTTGAAAGCTCATTTATGGCTGGAAGGGCTTACATGTTTCATTGGGTGTATGCAAAGAAGGCGCATCCCCAAAGGAAAGATTTGGTGTTTGCAACCAAAATCACAAGGCATTGCTTCTTTCCTGGCAGGGTGATTCCTGTAACCATCAGACTGCTAACTGCCAGCCTACAATTAAAAATGTATGTTGTGTTTGTCAGCTATTTAAGCTGTTCAAACTAGTTACATAAGGTGAAGAATTTCCTTACGTAAGTTATAGCATGAATTGCAGATTGTTTACTTACTTGTGGCAGTCATAGCTTAAGATATTTGTAGGCCAGGAGTTAGTCAGAGAAGACATTTATGAATCATTTTGAATAATGAATAAATTTCAGGTTTTTGCAGTCTGTTAGCAGACAATTAACAAAGAAAAAAAGACACAACTTGTCAAAGTTGTACTTAAATTATTCAGTCTGCTCCATATTACTGATTTGTACTATGGAGTAAATGTGACAGTTCGTATCTCACTGTCTAAATCCTGAGTCCTCTAAACTTTCGAATACTTTTCATCCATACTGAGGTCTGAATTTCTAGCTAACCTTCTGCTTTTCCAATGGAATATCCAGTTGCACTTCTGGAATGAAACCAAGCTGTGTTAGCACTGGGCAGTTTCTCTAACCTGTGTACTGGAGTTTCTGCTCGAATGGGAAAAATTTGGGGAAAAATCTCGCCTATACCACAATAATAATGTGAAAACTTTGTTTAAATACAGACTATCCCTTGCATCCATGCCCCATAGGATGTTATTAATTCCAGTGAAATCTTATGACACGTCTGTTCTCTGAGAAGCTTTTGTATCTAGTGCGTGAGGTGGAAACGTGCTATAATGACAAGGGTCTCTTTGCTGTTTTGCTGAAACATGGGTGACTCGCTTGGTAAAACTGTAAGTTTGTGACCCTGTGGCCTGTGTGTGAGTGGTGCTGTGGGTCTGGCTGCGTTCTTCCTTCTCCTCCATCCTGCTTTTCTCCATTGCAGCCCATGAGAACTCATTAGAGGGGCTGAAGGTCACTTGTGCTGACAGCCTGTGGTCTGGCTTTGCTGCATTAGTTGAGGGTTATCAGTTTATGGATGCTGAGGTCTCCCTTCTCCTGCCTGAAGCTTATGACAAACATGGGGGTGCTGTTGGTAAAAGTAAGTTTCCTACAGGAAAAGCAAGCCTGGGGCTGAAATGGCTCACACAGTTGACTCTGTGTTGGATGGGCAGGGTGAAGTTGTTCTAATGTGAAATATCCTCTAGCTCCTGTTCACCTGTTAACCTTACAGCAGTTTGGTACCTTACCAAACATTATGATGATTAGTGGTTATTTACCATTTTGGAGACTGAAATGCACTTCACTTAATTGCAGGAAAAAACATATTGTTTCTGTAATTGTTGTGCTCCTTTTCAAGGGTGTGAGTTTCACATGCACCATGCATAGCTCCTAGGGTTATAATCATAGAATCATAGAATCACCAAGGTTGGAAAAGATCTCCAAGACCATCCAGTCCAACCTATCACCAATATTTCCCACTAAATCATGTCCCTCAGTACAACATCTAAGCGTTTCTTGCACAACTCCAAGGTTGGTGACTGCACCACCTCCCTGGCAGTCCATTCCAGCACCTGACCACTCTTCTGTAGAAGTATTTCCTAATATCCAATCTGAATCTCCCCAGTGCAACTTGAGGCTGTTCCTTCTCATCCTATCACTAGTTGCCTGGGAGAAGAGGATGTACTCCACCTCACTACAACCTCCCTTCAGGTCCTTGTAGAGAACAGTAAGTTCTCCCCTGAGCCTCCTTTTCTCCAGACTAAATAATCCCATATCCCCCAGATGCTCCCCCACAGGGCTTGTGCTCCTCCCTCACAGCCTTGTTGCCCTTCTCAGAACATGCTCCAGGGCCCCAATGTCTTTCTTACAATGGCAGTGGCTGGAAAACAACACAGCAGGGGAGTGTCTTCAGTACCTGATCCATGTAAAACCTCCGAGTGTTGCTGTGTGTGTATGAGTAATTCCTGCTTGGAAACGGCCTCTGCTTTACTTTAACGGGACAAAGGACCAAGTCACCTGGAAGATGAAACAATGGAAATATTGAGAAAGCTGTATGTGGGAGAAATGAGGAAGAACAAGTAACAGCACAGTTGGCTTGATGATCAAGGTGCATGACTTCTCCTGCCTAAGATACAATGGAATCATTAGAGTTTGAGAATGTAAATGTGAGCAGCTCCCATCCTGCTAAGTACCTGTTGCGTGTTGGGGAAATAAAGCAAATCAACACAGAGCTCAGCTCCTCATGGTGAGCTGGGCACAGCCTGAATCATGTCCTCAGCGCTGCACAGTTTTCAGCTGCACTATCCACCTTGTAAATGTGAAGGCATTTAAACACAACTGCTTCCATTCCAAATGTCAGTCCTTGTTCCAGCATAAACTACTAGAAATATGTATGTGAAATATAAGAGGGCATGGACTGTTCAACCTCTGAAATATATTGATTATTTTATTTTACTATGGTACTTTCTATTCATATCAATGAATTCATTCCTCTCTGCCTCAACAGTTTGCGAATATCCCATTTCCATTGTGATTGCTCCCACTCATCTTGACTAAGTTCTTTTAGCACGGTAAGGGAAAACTCAATTTTCCTTAATATTGGCATTTCTTTCTGTCACTGCTTGTAGTATTGTCTAGCTTTCATTGTGATGGAAACAAATGTGTAAAAAGCAAGAACAATAATAACAAAATTGAACTAAGACAAATATATCACTATTCCAGATCTACAGCGGAGTGAAAGAAGGTGCAGTTCATTACCAGGCACGGTAATTTTGGAAGCATTTTTCACCCTTCAGGAGAAAATAGTAATTAAATTATTCTCTGCTGCTTTTATTTTTATTTATTTATTTCTGTACAGAAGAGCACAGAATTATAGAATCCTAGCTCTGTTGCTACACAAGAGGGCTCTGAATGGCAATACCGAGCTAGCCTTTGGAGTAGGAAAGGATAGGGATAGTGGAAAGGAGGTTAGAATTGGTTGCTTTTTCTTACTCACCAAAATGTTAATTGAGACTTCTTCAAAATAATGTAGTTATTTTTCTCTCTGCTTCCATGAAATCCAGGTCATTCCTACTCAGTCCTCTCCTGAAATGTCTGTGTAGGATTTGAGAGTGCTGCTGAGTCACTTTGGTCCTCTGCTGTTTCAAGCAACTGCTATGTGCAATACCAGCCATAAATGTGTAATTACATCTGAAAGAAATGCAGGATTTTTTCCCTGAAGCCCACTAAAAAGTTGGGCTACATCTACATTGCATTTAAATTTGTCCTAGTTCTTAAATTTCTGGCCTTTTCATAGTCAGTATTCTTGCCTCTTCGGTATGTCTTCTCCTTTGCAGCTCCTGCCATCAGATTGAGCCTTTCCTGTCTCACGGACTTCCCATCTCATCTCAAAACACAGCACAGAATGTAGTTGATCTTCTGTATTTGCTAATTCTCAGTTGCCTCTACAGAATGTTTTGGGGTATAAGATGGAGAAAGTGCTACAGCCAAGTAGAGTCATGTTTTGTTGCTGGTGCTGGAGTAAATCCTTGTCTCTTAAAGAAACAAAAGGAAACAGTGGATGCACTGGTTGGACCAGATGATCATAGTGATCTTTTCCTACCTTAATGATTCTATGATTCTACACTTTAAGTAGTAAGGAGCCCAGTCCTTTCAGGTGTAACTCATGCTAAGTAAGATGCTAATATTAATCAATCTCATTAACTTGTTTCCTGTGGCTGTTGTAGATGTTTGCTTAGATCCTACATTTGAATTGAGTTGTAGTGACTTTAAATATTTTGAAATCAAGGTAGGTCACTTATTTGGATGTTGTTACTTCATTGGAGCTTGCAGTTGGTACAGGGAAAGCGGTGATGCTGAGCGCAAATCACAGAATAACTCCAGAGCTGTACCCAAACAGCAGCTTCTGTTTGGACTACTGATGGGAGTGTTCACAGTCACCTGAGAGAAGGTGTGTGAGTTTCTGGGGTGGAGTTCTCTCATGGGTAATCTCTGCCCCTCAGAGATACTCCTGATGTTGTCCTAACTACGTGATACTCCTTTGCTGTTGTCCTAACTACGAGCAGTTCATCTCAGCTCCTTCCAGCGCATTCAGTGGCACAGATCAAGAAACTGGATTGCTTATAAGCTGATAAGGTAAGCATCGCGCTCAAATTGACACTTGAGAGGGAAGAGGGCTGAAAAACAAAGATGGTAAGAACTCAAAGCGCAATGGCACTGCTTATAAATGTATGAAGGAAGCAGGCAGCCACTTTGAAATGAGATTTGACTTTTTGCAAGAGAGCCGCAGGGGAAGGGAGCAGGGCGAGCTGCATCCTCTTACCTCAGCACCACTCTGGCATGATGTTTGTGTGATAGCTCTGTCTCTAACACTTTGAAAGTCCTTGGTCTGTGAGCTATCCTGGTCAGAGCTTTTACTCTCAGAGGATGGGTTTTTGTCTCTATGGCTGATGGTTATGCAGTGCAGAAACTTCTGCCTGGCAAAGTGTGTTAGTTGTACTAGAAATTGTGTGTTGGAAATGGGGAGATGTGGAGGGGGGACACCATGAGCAGTGCTGCTTTTTTTTCTGCTCTCATTAAAAAAAATACCCTCTGATCTCCAGATGAAATAACTAGCACAAGAGTTTGTGTTGATTGGTATCAAACAGTCCATTCGGCTTCTGTAAAGAATATTAATTCAGCAGTGCTGGCAAAGCATTGGGAAAGTTAATTTTAATGGTAATTTGGAGCCTGGCTTCTTTCTTTTTTAAAAGGCTTTTATACATGAAATAAATTTTTATTGCTAATTCATTTCATAATCATCTGGTGTGGCTTCATGTGCAGTCCACACTAAACTTTTTTTTCTAGAATAGGGAGAAGCTGTGCTTTCTCATTAATACTCATGGCTCTTAACAACCTGTGGCATGTGCTTGTTTGTGACTGTAGTTTATGGCTCAGAAGCAACCTGCAGGGTGAAGGAACTGAAGGTTAAACCCACAAAAGGGGATATTTCTTCTCAATTTTGCAACTTTGCAACAAGCTGTACTTCCTCTGATCAGGTAATTAATGTCACAGGAGACTTGGCTGCCATGATGAGCTGCAAAATGAGCCTCTGTCAGGACAGTGCAGGATACTCTTCTGTTTTGCTGCCTTTACATGATGTAGCAGAAAAGAACATCCCAGCTGTGCACATCCTATTTCCTTGCCTCAGGCTACCTGACTGCATCTCTGATGCAACGTGGGTGCCTCACAAGAATCTCTACATAGGAGTATGTATCATACTAGTATGAATTCCAGTTATCGTCAGTGCACTCCAAGGAATATGCCTTTCTTTCCTAACAGCAGGCATCCAGCCTATTCAAGATAGAAGTGAGTAACATAGATATCTATATCTAACATAGCTTCCAACCCATCTCTGCCAGATCCATGGTATGAGGAATCTTCTCTTTATTACAAATCAGACTGGCATCCTTCATTTAAAATGAAAAAAGGCCACTCAAATTCACGTTACGGGGTTTGGAATAATGGTTAAGAGGAAGTTATGCTCACTGTAATGCCCAGAGCAGCATATCTAAATCTGTTTCTGTGGTGTGAGTGATGAGAAGCTGCAGAGCAGTCTGTTGCTGAAACACTTCGTGGTGCTATGTTGCTGCCATGGGTCATGTGCAGTCATTTGCACTAAGCCCTAAATATCCTCACTGGTTCTGTGCTTTTTCATGACATGGAATGTGTTCCATGGGACTAGAGAATGATCCCAGATTTAACTTATTCTAATCGGACAAAAGGCATCTGATGTCAGATGTAAGACTAAATTGGAGGAGAATGATGTAGCTTAAAGAAAGCAACAGTGGCAATCTGCAGCTTATGTGACCATATCCTGTGTTCTCACAGGACCACAAGAGCCTATCTATTCTTAATTCCACTTGAGATTCTAGATGCTGGATCTTCTAAACCACTAAGACTCTTTCAAACTGTTTCTGGCACTGCTATGATATGAATAATAAAGTTACAGCCCCATTCTCAATGAAAAAAAAACATCCTATGAGTGGATGTTTAGTGTAATGAGGCTGTTCTGAGTGCCTCTTTTCTCACACCTTGAATGTTAGCAATAGTGATATATACTTCCACTGATTTTTAAGTATAACCTCCACCCCAGCACAAGTTCAGCTTGTTAGCTATGGTACTGGGGCATTCAGAGGCTCCTGAAATACTCTTGAAGTGGTAAAGGAATTGGGTCGATGATACTTTTCACTCATAGCTGCGCAGTGCTGCGCCTCATGGGAGTCTGGTCCAAGGCTGAGGCTCCTGGGCATTGCCACATCACTGCTGACAGGCAGTAAATGTCATCAAATCTGCAGGGAATCTAAATAGAGAGCAGATATTTTCTCCTTCTCCCTTCTTTTGACAGCAACCTACGTGTTCTCAAATATTATAGTCTACGTAACATGGAGCACCACCATGCATATTTCTTCCTTAAAGTGACTTATTGTCATATAAATTCACAGCCAGCTCTTTCTTTCTTAGCTGAAATGCTGCAGAGGAGTGGATGAACACTGCTTTCTTACCCCTTAGGGTATCTTGGTTATTTGCCAGCGGGAAAGAACTTTGCTGAAAGATGGGGGTATTACCCAGATTTTTTTTCCACCTGCTGAGGGATTCTTACCTTCTGGCCTGCTGGTTTGCTTGCTCACTCATTTTGAAAAAGTAATTATTAAACCTCTGGGATTCTGTTTTGCTGAGGTGTAGTTTTTTAATGTGACACAACATGAAGCGCTGACATCCAGTCTCACCTCTGTGCATGCTTCTGGCAAAGGCTTCTCTTTTGTGTGGATGAGGTTGTGTTCATGTAAGTCCTGGTCTGTCCCTTTTTTGGTATCCAAGGATTGGAGTATAATTACTAAAAATATTTCCCTCTTCTGAGAATCGAGCAGCTGCTGACTGGGGATATCTTTAAAAAACCTGTTCAGTCTTTAAGGTGTAAACCCACCTCATTTACAAATGAGTTAATGGAGGTGTAAGAGGATATTACGTATGGCAGAATTTGGGGTATTTTGTCACTTATTCCTTTCCACTTGTCTTTCAGAGCCCTGTGCTTCTAGCCCCTCTTTCCTGCCTGTCGCACAGCTGTGTAGCTACAAGCCATGCACTCTACCCAATCTTGTTAACCATGTAAGCTTGGGTGCTCCTTTCTCTAGGCATGGCCATGCTATTCAGTTGCTGGGGGAGATCATAATAGCAGTTATTTCCTTATCTGCCTCCAGCAATGGAAGGCAAATCGATCACATTATAATGTGGAGTGATGACTGCTTTGCCGGTGAGCCTGGCATTTCTCTCTTCACTGCATTTCTAGTGCAATGTGATGTTAGCTTTTTGCTTCTGCTTCCTAAAGTCTCCTCATCCTGGGAATACCTTCCCAACTCTCAGCTGTGCACCTGCTACCTTCATGACTTGTCCCTGCTGAGTTAAGCTATACTTCCAAATATTTTTGCTGAAAGTGATTCAAACAAGGTTTGCTCCCTGAGCTCATACCACGGTCTTTTCCCAGTGCTGCACTTGACTCTTACCCTGGTGCCTGGAATCAATGGGCAAGTTCAGCTTGCAGCTATACTCTTTACAATGATTTTTGTCACAATTGTTGTAATTAAACCTGATACTGTAGAACCCTAGGGGATAAGCATGAAGTTAATGGCATATTTTCTTAAATGTTTGGATGTTTTCCAAAGAACGAGTTTTCCATTAAGTTGACATGTTCTCTTCGTACCCTTCATCAGAATGGCTGATGGCCCAGTGGAGGCATGTTAGGAATCATCCTGAATCTTCTTCACCTGATCCTGCTGTCAGTGAGCTCAGGCCTCTTGCCTTCGGAGCCTCTGAGAGGCTGAACGCAGCTCCTGAAAAAATGAGAGGAAAAAAATCAGAGCGGATAGGTTAGCATCTGCCCAGTCCTTCTCTTAAACCATGCTGTGATTCAGCACAGGAAGAATTCCCTACTGCAGTAGCTTGCTTGTACATAACTCAGGACATGGAGAAGCTGACTTTACTTGCTATCCATTTTTACATTGTCTTTGGTTTTGACTGTGATGTTTGGAGGGAGAAAAATAGAGCTCTGCTATTCATTAAGTAACTTGCAGTTAAGTGAAAGATGGAGCTGTGTTTAGAACTATTGAGAAGAGGATTAATTGTGCTATCCGTGAGTTAGAATGCATGGGTAGGAAAGAGAAAGATTGTTTATTTTTTTTTTTTTTTTTTTTATTATTTTTTTCCAAGGAGGAGGGAGGGTTATAGCATGTAACTGAATGTGGAGATGAAATGCTGTCTTTATTAACTGATTTGAGATATTATGAAGAAATACGTTGTGCAAAGTATAGTTAGAGTGGTAATTAGAATAGTAAGTATAGAATTAATAGAATGCACGTCTATAATAACACTTGGATTTAGAATTAATTGTACAGACAAAAATAGGATTCCAGAAGCACACAGAATGCTGAATCATAGAGTTAATAATTTCTAAAATCAAACATTGCAGTTAAAGACTTAACTTGACATTTTAAACAAAATTAGCAATGAGATGGGGATGGAAGGTACAAAACAGGAACAGCAAAAGTCCTCCAGGGCACAGATTCTGTTTTCTGTGTTTATACAGCATTCTGCCTCAAGAGCACCTCTGTCCCCTTTGATGTTATCAAAAGCTACTGAGACACAGGCATTTATCTTAGCTCAGACTAGGAGTAAAGATTAAATATATATAATCGTGAGCTGACACTGTCAGAGTAAATACCTGTTTCCTTAGTCCCTTCCCTCCAGATGTAAAGCAGTGATCAAAGCTGGGTGAAATTCTGGTATGGAGTTAACGGTCTATTCTGCACCTTGAATATGGCACTAGGAAGTGCTCTCTTCACCATCATGCGATGATGGATTTTCAGGGCATGACTTATGCTTCCTCTCTCAGAATAGGGCCATTGAAAGTGGGTTTTTGTAAAGGGCTGAACCTAGTGCTGTGAAGCCCCAGTGGGAGTCTGGCCCTTTGGACACAGGGGTGGTGGGAAAAGATGGATAGTGATGGACAGTGACAAGTATCCCAAGGGTGAAATACTTACCTTTCAGATGTTGCTTGTTGTTGCTGTCAATAGATGATATTAGCTAATATGCGTTTTGAAGCATTCCCTTTGAGCTATGAATTGCTCTTGACAGGCAGCAGGATTGTTTAGTCTAACTTGCCCTGGCCAGAACATCTTGCACTGTGGTGAGAGGGAGGTTTTCATACTGTGACACTGTAATGTGATTTGACATTTCAGATAGGATTTTACAAGAAGTGGTAGGTTATTTGTACCAAATGACAAGAGGATGTTATAGACAAGAGATCATCAAAGTAAAACAACAGCTACATCTCCCTTACTGCTGCACCAGACAAATACCCAAACCACATCAAACCCACCCCAAATCCAATAGCATCAGTAAAGGCCCAGGCTGCTCCCCAGTCAATAGTAGACAGTAGAATGCGTCTACTGGATGAGAAATTCTCATCCCATAATAGGCTTTTTACGCTTAAATATACACCAGCTCTGGTCTAAGCTTGTATTGCGTGGCTTTAAAACAGGTAGTAACTTTGTAAGGCATCTAAAGCCATGGATGCTGTTAGAGCTGCTTGGATTTTCTCTGTGCCGTTTTGCTGTCCTGTTATGTAACTTGGTCTGACTTCTGCCATTTTTGATTTCTGCTTTAAATGGCACACATTACACATGTCATCAAAGAGAAAAAGTACCACGAATCTTAGATAACATGCTTGGAAAATAGATGCCTCTAAGGTTTGGTCAGGGCAACTTAATTCCCAATTGAAAACCATGCCGGGAGTAAGTCGTCTTGCTGCTATTTTTTCTGTAGCTGTCAGCTCTTAGCATGCCCTGCTCATCCCAGTTTTGCATTGGGAATAACAGGGAACCCTAGGGTTTGAATCAAGCAGTTCTCCTTTCAGTTTCTTCCCCCCTTCTCTCCTATAGAAGGGCATATATCCTTTTGATACCGTTAGCTACTGTGAAAACCAGTGTTGCTTGTTTGGTGCAGATTATCTGTAGTGATGTTGAGCATTTAGCCGTAAGTTGTTGACTTGGGGATATTTGAATGCATCCAAAACTTGCTGCTAGCACCAGACATGAATTATGTAGCATTTGTGAAGAGGCCCTCAATGCCTAAGCCTTCTGGACACAAGGGCATATGATGGTACTGCAAAACTCATCACTAGATAAATAACAGCACAGTCCAGTCAATGGGGAAAATATTATTTGATCACATCCACTAACCCTTCCTATTTCAAATCTTTCTTCAAGAATCATTTCCTTCTGCAAGGGAAAAACCAGCTGTGATTTCAGACAGCTGCAGAGATTAATAGTATCTGTGGTTCATAGACTTCAGGATGACCAAATTGTGCTTTAGCTCGTCTCAGATTTCACAGCACAGTTGCCTGATCTTCTTATCACCATTCTCATCTTCTACTCTTTTCCCTATAGTTGTCTTTCAGTTTGACTGCCTTATAAATATCTACACAGCATTTAATTTCTTAAAGCTTTTTTTTTTTTTAATTCAATCCAGTAATGTTAGTATGGGAAATGGTGTTGGAAGGAAAGGGCAGTAAGCTCTGACATGTTTTGCACCTCTAAATACATACTCTTTTACAGTGGAAGGATGAAGCATTTGAAATGGAACTTGGTGATGTCAACTCACCATTTAATGAAGCTTGTAAACAGAATGGCTTTACAGGGAAAGAGCGTGGTCAAACATGAAACTACTTGTACACACTGGCTTTATAGTCCAGTGGTTTCTATTTGCCAGTAAGCAGCTTCACAGTTTATTTCATAGGCAATTTAGGAACTTCTGTCCATCAGGCTGGAGATTCAGTTTTTGAGATTACAGGGCAAAACACCTTATGAATTAACAGAGGAAGCTGTACTCACTTCTTGGGAATGCTATGGTCTATTAGGTTCACGCTGCATGTATATTTATTAACAGCATGGTTACTTCAGGATGTATCTTGGTGTCTGAACTTATGTCTTAAAAATTTCTCTTCCAACCACACTACCATAGCATTTTTTGAAAATCTCTAGGTGGGCAGCATAAAGAAGGCTAGTGAGTCTCAGAGAACAAGACAAGGATGTGCTTATTTTAAAAAGTCACCTTTAATCAAAGAAGGAATATGTCCAAAGTCTTGTGTACTTGTGAAATTTCCATTCCAAGTTCAGTTGATGAACAAAATCTACATGAGAGTTGTTAGCTTTTTTTTTTTTTTTTTTTTTCATTCAGCGATCGTAAGAGGCTGTGGTGGGTGCTGGCTGAGGCTGTACCTATTTGTGGGTCCTTTGGGAGATAAGCCAAGATCCAATGCATATGACAGTTCCTTAATAGAGGATACAGAGCATCTGAATGATTCCCTGCCATATTGTGATTTCTGCTGTTTAAGCATGAAGTTGAAATGCTACAAGAACTTCAGCTGCTACAAGAAAGCTAAGTGCTTTCTCCACCTTGACAATTTGTGGACCTAGCTTTACACTAACAGTGCGGTGACACCAAGAAAGGCTTTTGCTCTTTCCTTTTCAGGAAGAAAACAGGAGTATATGTGTATGGAAAGGTATGTTTACATTGCTGAGTGGAATATAAAATAGCTTTCCAAGATACAGAGAGATGCAGTGAGGTCTAAGGATGCCTGTGATCAATAATCCTCAGCAGAGTTAGGGTATCAGTGGACCTATACTTTTCATCTTGGCAATCTAGGACCCTGCTTCCCAGGTTAGGTTGAAATAGGTTTCATAGCTGGTTCGGTGAAAGCTTCATAGAAGTGTATACCTGGCTCAGAAGATGTGCATTCACATAAAGTATCAGTCCTGAGATACTGAAGCATATGCACTCTAAGTAAAGAGAAAGCAGGCAAAGGGGTTGGGTTATAGGTGCTAGACCTGCTGTTATTGCTGCCATTGAAAGTGAAGTTGTTATTGCTGCTGATAAAGTGACTGATGGGGTGAGAGTTTCATAACTAGCGATGGTGGCTTTCCATTTGATACTCCAAAAGAAGCCTGTGCTTTTTCTTTGCATTGACAGCAGTGCTGAGATAATGCTTTATTCCGTGAGCTATTGGGTCATCAGCACGTTTTTACTGGTAATTGCTGTCTCAGTGACTTTTTATTGATCATTTAATTTCTGCCTCCAAATGAGTAGGAGCAAATATTTTTCAGCCCTTTTAACCTCCTTAACTTCTCATTTGTGCTCTGCTTCCCTCTCCCCTGTGGCCAACCCAATGCAAATAGGTGGACAAAAAGATTAATAGAAGGAAGGAGATGCCTTCTTGCTCTCGAATGCCCTATGGCTTGGAGACTGTTATTAATAGCTGAAATAAAAAAGTGTTTCATAACCATCCTCTTGCTCCAGCTTCCTTGCCAGCCCCGTTTCCATGATCCCTGTGGAGAAAATGTGAGCTCATCACTTTCCAATGCAAATTCAGCTTATGGTCTCATACTTGGATTCTTTTCTTATCAAGGGTGGAATATGTATGTTCCCCCAGCTGGATGCTTTCAGGAAGCTGCCATTTGCTGGGATATTCATGGAGCATGTGGAGAACGGGCCTGGAAAAAGCTTTTCAGGCACATTCTCTTTTTCTGCTCTGAAAATTTTACTGTCTGCTCCGTGCATGCAGATGTGTTTGCATCTCTTATCCTTACTCATGCACTGGCTGAAAAGGAATTTTAGGTATTTCCACATTGAATTTTAAGTTAAAAAGCAATGTAGGTGTTCCATTCTGAAATATATGGAAGCTCTTGCCAGGAATGCAGTTCCCCATACAGCCCATATGTGAAAGCTTTTGCATCCACAAGCTTCATGTAGGTCCGCATGCACTTTGAATTTGACTTTTTCCCCCCTGTATATTTAGAGATTGGGTCACTACTGAAAGTAAGCCAGAAGATTTTTGGCCCAGATGATCTGGGAAGAACAGAAATGGCATACTGTGCTTTACTGCCCTATTTCTGTGTGGGCAGTGTTATAATGCAGTACGTAGGACCCTTTCAATCAAGCTCTCTGCTATAATTTCACTTTTTGTTGGTGGTGGTTTGGTGTTTTGTTTTGTTTTTTTTTTTTTCTACATGACTGCATTGCCACTTGGGCACTATCTAACAAGTTTTACTGAGCTGGAGGTTCTGAGATGACCTTTATCTGGAAATCAAGTGAGATGAATTGTAAAAGAAAAAAATAGGAGGAAAAACGTGCAGGAAGGTTCTGTTTGCCACTCTGAAGAAACCTTTGATCACATTCCTAAGGAAAATCTTTAAGCCATACATTCTTGTAATGCATTTGCTGGGTATGTGCCATTTATGGGACAGAATACTATTTATCTTACGAATGCCACATCCTTTCAGGGGCTGACAGCCCAGTGAACACAAGTGAGTTTTTCTTTCAGGTAAAATGGAAGATACTGTTTTATTCTGAGTGTGTTTCACTGGAGTTCTGCCTTCATTGTGTTGTCTGTTGATCAGTGAAGTCATTCAGACGTAAAAAGCAAATTTAGGTAACAGTGTAGAGATTTCACTATGGAATGTCCCTTTGTCAGTGGCAGCCTTGTGTGCTATCTCCATTTTACTAACAAGAAAGATAGATTCATACTGTGCTTGTTAAGTGCGCTTACAGTAAGTTCTGTTGGTGAAGCATTTACTTTCATGTAGATAATAAGCTCCTAAGCAAAGTGTTTCTAAGGAAGCCGAACCACTTGTGAAACAATCTCATATGGTAGAGGGATTCACTTGGAAAAGAAAGACAGAATAAAGAAATGACAGATGAATTCAGTTTTATGGCTGAACAAAATTTTTCAATTGATCTGAAAGCAATTTTTTTTACCTTGGTTTTGCCAGTCTTACCCCTCTGCCCCTGGCTTTTTTTGCATACCTTTGTGAGTGTGGCTGGTGTGAGCAATTGCTGATGGCCGCAGCACTTCTTCCATTGCACTGGGAGAGAAGGAGTTGCAGCTCCACACAACTTGCCTGCAGACCTGTGTCTCTTGCTGTGCTACTGCTGTGCCACGATTGAATGCTTGTCTCAGTAGCTGAATTCCCATTAACTCGTCTTCCAATTCAGCTTTGTTTGTGAAGAAGCCAGTTGGCATGATCCTGCAGTGTATTGTGTTCTGAAGAAAAGCGTGGTGACAAGAGATGGTCTAGGAAGTCATTTTCAAAAGAACACTGCTGATACATACAAAGTTTAACTACAGATTTTTTTGTCTACCTCATGATGTGGCACTTGGGTCAGTGAGTGGGGCAAGAGACTGTGGTGCATCTCTCTCCTGAACTTTAAATGAACCTGTAACTGGTGGATGGAAGCTGATAGTGCACATCCACCTACTTGTAGAGAGGTACCAGCTAGGAGCCAGCAGCTTAGTCTTAGAAACAAACAAAACCTTTCAAGCAAAGGGAGGCGTCAGCCCAATTTCCTCAATGCCCACAGCAACCAGCAGTGAGTGCCAGAAGTTGTAGTAGCAGCAACAAGTCCTTCTGGCAGTGAGCTGAGCCCTGGTTCAGGCTGATGCTGGAGCCATCCCAAACAAGTATGATCTCCTGTTCTGAAACTTTAGCCCATACTGCAGCTGAAAACCTATCTTGAGCACCGTTAATTAGAACATTGGCTTCTATTTATGAATACGAGTTGATGAATATTCATCTGACATGTTGATTAAGGTGCTGTTATTTGCATATTCTTCCTACATTTTTAGAACTTTACCCTTAGGTATTCTAATATTCAAGATATGCATGTGGAGTCGAGGGAGATTTTGATTATGTATTAGGAAAAAAATCATAATGGTGCTGGTCAGTTGTCGGAAGGGTTTGTTTAAAGAGGTTTCTTTCTTGGAGGTGTTAAAACTTGGCTGGATGAGGTTCTGAGCAACCTGAGATATCTTTGAATTTGATTTTAACTTTGAAGTTGTTTCTTCTTTGAGCAGTGGATTGGGCCAGTTGACACCTAGAGGACTCTTCTGACATTCAGTATTCTATAATTCATGCGAATGAATGATGTTCCCACTTTTTTGGCATTAATATGAATATAGATGGGCACAAACACCTAACCAATACTTTCTAGGTTAGTATTACTCCAGAGGTAATGAAGTAATCCTGTTAAGTGTGTTGTAATATCTTCTAATGAAGTCTCTGCCTTCATTAAGAATACAGTGTTACTCATCATGAGTTCATTAACTGCTCAGCATATCTGATTTGCAATTTTCTCCTTGCGGATGGTCAAGGTAGAGCTTATTTCTCCTCCTGGCTTCCTCCAGGCTTCAGTTTGACCAGTTAATGCATGCTGAAACTGCGACAACCTTGCCTATATTAAGTGTGCCTGCAGATGAGCTCTGGTGATTCATACAAAATGATTTAAGAGACTGAGGGCAGGACGTGCAGCCAAGGGCAACCATTTCTTAAACTGCACCAACCTAAATAGCCAGGACTGACTTGGAGGTGACATAAAATTCTAGCACAACTTAAAAATCAACTTTTCCAACAGAGACAAGACTTTTGAGATCAAGTCTTAACAGATGTAAATGCCAGATGCAGTTGCTTTACACAGCCTGATCTAACCCTGGTAATGACTGCAGCCCCTGGGAACCTTCCTGAAATGTTATGCTAAGAAAAAAATTGCAAACAGTTTCTGTTCAAAATCAGCAGATTTTCTGAAGACAATGTGAAACAACTAGAGGCTAAATGACCAAACTGCATCCTCCATTTGCTTGGTATAGTTATACTTGCCCAATGAGGAATAGCAACCAAAACATGGAATTAAGGCAATTTCTCATAGAGAAGGCAGTTTCTCGTAATGAATAGCAGATACATGCAGTGAATGCAGCTCACAAGCCAGAGGCTAAGATTCTTTTCAGTAGAAAATCTTTGTGTAGTAATTCTCAAACAGATATGTAAAAAATTAGATCCAGCACAAAAGGTGAATTTTGTGGAATAAATTACTTGCTCTGAATAGTTTGTAGAGAGGTATCTACAAAACAGAAGGAAAAGCTGCCCGGAGGTAGCAAAGGCTCAGAACATCCGCGTCAGCCTTTTCAGTGAAGCTCATGATATCAAAAGCCCTGGCAGGAAACATAATAAACAAACGCTAGCTTTACAGCTGAACCCTTCTTAGAAATCAGCGTGTATATTACAGGAGAAGAGTGGGTATCGCTAGGTTTTGGGTATTTGCTTACTACAGAAACCAAGGTGCCTGCCAGGTCAGTGCTGGCTTGTTGTGGAGCTTGGAATAATGTTGTTCATCCAGAGTAAATAAGCTGCTGGCTCCTTGCATCTACCTGTGGTTCCTGATAATTCTTACCCTACAGTTGCTGCAAAGAGACTTAGTGTGTTAGAAATGCTCCGTAGCTGTGAGCCCTTCACTTACCAAATGTGACTTGCTGACAAGGCGTTGGGTGGCTCTGTACCTAAAGCTTAAGGACAGTTCCACAGTCTGCCTCCTTGAAAGTTGGGAGGGAGGAAGGGGGAAGTGGGAAACCTTGTAATTCTGACTTACAAGAGGGGAGTTTAGTCAGATAACCTATGAAAGTAACTTAGATATTCCACCTTGGGCTGAATCTGAACTGATTTTAAGAACACAGAACACAGTAACTGCTCCTGCAGGTTACCAGTTTTGTGAAGGACCAGCTAAAGGACTACTAAAGCTCTCAGAGGAGCTGATCCTTGTCATGCAGAAGGTAAAACCATATGGGCACAGTGATGGTATAATTCCTGAAGCTTGACAACCACCTTTGCAAAAGTTAAGCTGGCCTCATGGGGAAAATTCTTCTGTGCACTTCTGAGGTACAAAGTTTTAGGATTGATGTGACCAAGGCCTGGGTGGCATTCTGAGTTTTCATCTCTGCTTTTCTCGGAGCAGTGCTGAAAGAATCTTAAAGAAGCTGGTGATGGAAAGTTCTGGAGAAAAATCATTTACTTACCAGACATATGGTATGGATACCAGCAGCATGAGCTCCCTTTATAATAGATTTCAATCCTGTTTGGCTTTGAGTGGGAGAAGAGTTCAGTCACTCCTGCATTGCTGGCAGTTTGGGTCCTCTGCAAAGGTAGCATTTACTGCTCTCACACAGCAATGAGCAGAGTTTTGCCAGCAGCTGAGCTCACATCAAGAGCATTGGGATAGTTCTGTGAGCAGCACAGAAAGGAATTGCACAATATTTTCAGTTGATGTTCCTGCTATAGCACACTTCAAGGATTTTCTTTGTAATAGAGAAGAGGAAATTCATACACTTAGGCGATAGCATGGAGCATAGCTCGATAGATAGATATGATGGGAATCAAGCTGATACTTTGATCAGTAAGAGAGAAGCAGCATGTGCAGTGCCACTATGCTTAGTGGCATTGCAAAGCTGCTCTGGGTAAAGGTACCTCTAGTTCCCTCAGCTCAATTTCACTTGGCATCTGAACTTTGCTGGAGCAGATGGATGCCAACCACAGAGTTACAACTGCAGATTCCTCCCTGAGCATCCATCCTCATAAGGGTAGTACAACAGTTTACTCTGCACACTTCTAGCTGTGCCTTCCTGCTGATTCCTTTCATGTGGGCTGACCTCTGTTGTATTGTAGACTTATTGAGCCCAAAACCTTGGATTAGGATGAACAGGAAACGTGTTAGACTCTGTAACAAGAAATTGGTTAGACTTATTCCAGCAATGCATCCATGCTTAATGCTTCAGAGAAGGGTGAAAAATCTAGGAGCAGCATCCCTGTCTGCCTGACCTAAGGGTCTGTTTCCTTCAGTACAACAGATGTGGGGAATCATTCCGTGCTCTGATCAGCCCTCAGGGCACTCAGTGACCAGCCTCATCATCTGCAAAGAGCACTTCTCCCTCCTGGTCCCTTCAAACTCTTGGTTGGAATCAGGATGTTAATTGGCTAGTAGTCAGATTTTTATTTAGATGTAGGAAGAGCGAGCAAGGATGGTGTGGCTGGAACGGAGATCATCATGGAATTTACTGCTCACAGTTGAGTGTACTTTGGATACCACTGTATCACTGCCACTGCAATCACACTCTTAGATCTGGGAGGTCTCTAAATGTATACTTAAGACTCATTAAAGTCATGGGAATGTAAGCATAAGTCTAAAATTATACGTATGGTCAAGTGATAATCTGAATTCAGACCATAATCTTTTGTGCTTTAGGCTGTGGTAATATAAATCAGTGAAAAGTTCTGTGCATTACTACTAAAAGTATTTGCAGTAAAAATGAGATGTTTGGTTAACTTTGCTAGAAACTGGATGATTATTTAAAGAAATTACAGCAAATGGAATAGAATCTTTTACAGACTCTTCCGTTTGCTTTAAATTTGAGTCTTGGCTCTGTGTTCTTGTCAGCTAGCCATACCAATCTTTTTCTAGGCAGGTATCTGGTAATGTAAAGATTATTTCCTGACAAATAAATGTTTTTCCACTTTCTTGCCAATGCTTCTGATCCATGAGAGCAGGTAAGCAGAAGTGAAGAGGAAAAACCCGTGTGAAGACAAGATTGCAATTTCAGGCTTTATTTTAATTCAAAGCTCTTTCCACACTAGATTTTTTTTTTCCCAAATACTATTCTTGGTTTGAAACTTTAATTCTGGGCGTACATTTGGTGCCCAGATGGTGCAGATTCACACAGAAGCCCATCACGCTGTCAGGGCGGGTGGATACATACGTAAATATTTTGCCTTTTTCCCCTATAATATTTGGCTTTGTCTGATCTAATTGCTGTCAAAGGCAGGATGCGAGGAATGCTTAAAAGAAGCAAACAGAGAGGACCTCCAATGTCTGTATTGCAGTAACTTGGGAGGATGCTTAATCTACTCAGTGGTAACTAATAATTTTGTTGCATGGGGTTGTTTTTTTTTATTCATGCTGTGAATTCATGGTGTATGGTCAAAATCTGTCCCAAGTAATATTTTGCAACCCAAAGCAGAAACCTATATTTTTAGTGACGTAAAAACATGGTTAACCCTTTGGAGCTATATGTAAGGCTAATGCCTCTGCCTTTTTAGTTTTGTTGCCAGTTAGTGTTGTCTGCATGCTTCTTGGTATGTCATTCTCTCATTTACATAAATCATTGCTTCATTTAATTCTACTGAGTGCATGTCTTAATGCATTTTTAAAACATAACTGCAATTCCAGAGCAGTTGCTCCTCTAAACAGTGGTAGCTAATAGCAAACAGTGTGGACAACTGCATTCAAGATGCCTTTTTAATTATTAGAGGGCTGTTCCAAAATACCGTAATATTAATGGAAAAATGATTTTCACGAGGTTTAAATCTGAATGCTCAGTAAGAGGGTCTAATGAAAACGGTGTTAGTTAAGGGTACTGGCAAGAGGGATGCAGGAAACTTTACTACTTTTTCACCAGTGCAAGAATGATTGCACTGTCACAGACTTACAATCAGATGTAGAAATTGGTGAGGCTATAGTTCACAAAAAGCATTGGGCTATGCCAGGCCCATTCCTCTGAGGACACTGAGCCGAGAGCTGCCAGAAGAGGATGGCCTGGAGGTGTGATGATTGTAGAGGAAGAAAATTGGCTATAAAAGGAAAATATGAGTTTGTGACCAGAAGTCAAGCAGAAGAAGCACGTGGTTGGTTTTTTCCATAGAATGCAGATGAAATCCTGTAAGTTGCACCGGGTAAGTTTAGGTTGGATATCAGGAAAAACTTCTTTACAGGAAGAGTTGTTAAGCACTGGAATAGGCTCCCTAGGGAGCTGGTTGAGTCACCATCCCTGTATGCATTTAAAAACCATTTGGATGTGGTGCTCAGGGACATGATTTAGCAGAGGGATGTTAGAGTTAGGGTAGTATGGTGAAGTTGTGGTTGGATTCAATCTTCAAGGTCTTTTCCAACCTGAGCAATTCTATGATTCTAAGGGCAAAAATGTTGCCTGTTCCAGCCATTTGTGTTGCCATTTGAAACCTATTATCCAGAGGTGCTTATAAATTCTATCTGAGACTGCTGTGAAAGTGGCTGGGTACCTTCCAGTCGCTGCCATAACCAGTGACACTTGCTTCTGCTCGTCTTGCTTCTTGGCTGTGGGGTGAATGTAGACTGAAAAATTGTTTTCTATAAATACATATTTTTCTCGTGGTGATTTTATTACTGAAGATAAGATGAAAGCTGTTTGCTTTGCACGTCTCCTGAAGCCTGCCCACAGAAGTGTTATTGCAAGATAAGCTACAATGGGAATTTCTGATTTCTCTGTGGTAAATGCTGGCCCACGTATTGCTAGCTCGTGGCTCTGGGAAAAGAAAGGAAAGAAGGAGTGACTTGCCACGTTCTACCCGGTGGTGAAAGCACAACTCTGACAGCTGCTGTGTAGCCTTTGTTGTATCTTAATTTTGCATGTGAGCTTTTCCTACGGATTGCTGTTGCCTGTCATATGCCAAAGGTAGTACTGGCTGCCACACTGGATTGATGGCAGGGACTGATTTTCTCTCAGTCTTTACTTTTGCTTGTCAGGTCCATCTAGTCTACAGCTGGGAGAACATATTGCATTCATGTAACATCAATTCCCCTTCTGTATTTTTCCCTTTCCAGGAGCAATTGAGCGGTGCTCATACATCAAGTACCACTACTCCTCAGCGACCATTCCCAAGAACCTCACCTACAACATCACCAAGACAATCCGCCAGGATGAGTGGCACGCCTTGCGTAAGTGTTGCTGGCTTTCTTCTCCATTTTCCTCACGTACAGACTGAGGGAGGTACTCGCTAAGAAACGAGAATGGGGAAATTGACAGGCAACTCGCTTAGACTTGTGTTCTCACGTGCAGTTAGTCTTTATAGCAGATGGATCAATTTGTACTTAAGACCTACATGGCTATTTCTGCTGCTGAATAGAAATTCTGCTGAGGCATAAAGAATTGGTGGTGGGAAGAGATGTTTATACGCAGATTAATATGTAGTTAAATATGAAAATGTATAACAAGATCAATGGCCTATTTTTTTAATTTAGTAGAATGTTCAGTTTGTAAGTATGTCTTCCTGCATTTCATGCTGCTGCTGAGTTTTCTGCTTCCAGCAGAATTCATTGCTGGCTTTTACTGCAGAATATGTCCTCCTGCCTGCAGCTCCTGATAAGTGTGGCATCACTCTCTTCTGAAGATGTAGAAAGAGATGCTGCACCCTCAAAGGAACAGGGAAGGAGCTTTTATCCTTTAGTGATAACAGTACCTGGTGGTCATCAACTTGTAACATTTGCTTAAGCAACAAAATCCGACAGAGATGGAACTGCCTTGAGTTGCATGGAGGGCTTTAAAGCTTTTTCCTCATCTTGGAATTGGAAAATGGCTTTCACAAACCAAGTAGAAGAGGTAGGATTTTGCAAGAAATGATAGCACTGCAACTTCCTTTTGTTACTATGCAGTCATGGTTACTGATGAATGTCCAGAGTTCCTCTGCCTCAGTGCAAGTAGTAAACAGCCCTTTGGAAATGATGGAAGTTAAAGAATGCTGATATTGATGCATAATCTCAGAAGGTAATTGTAAGCAGCAAGTCCAAACTGTCTGAGAAATATGTTAGAACTCTGGTGTTTCCAGGGCTTTCAGTACCTGTTTCACTCCTGCCTTCTTGAGCTGTTTCTCTGGAGGATGCTTTTAAGCTTTGGGAAGGAGAAGCTGTTACGATATCATTCACTCCTTGAATTGGTAAGATCAAACCTGGTTTTTGTTAGTTCTTGTACACCCACCGCGATATTTGATAAAGCATTAAAGTAGTTCCGGAGGGACCTACTGGGATCCTTTATTATTGTTATTTTGATTCTATGGATAAATTTTTATTTTGATGTGATGAAGAAAAGGAATACTGAATTCCTGCCTCTCCATCCATCTCAAAGGTTGTAAGAGGCCAGCCTTGCACAGTGTGGCACTCGTTTGTCCCTAAATTTAGACGATCAGGTTGTTCAGTACCTTTCAGGTTGTCTGCTTCTATGCCATCTCCACTGGTGTCAGTTTTATGTTAGCACTACTAGTCTGTGTGTGCAGAAAACAAACACCCTCTCCCTCCTGCCCCCACAGAAAAGGCATCTTCTGTTAAGTTGCAGTACGAAGAGGCTGTGGTTTATGCTTCTGGCTGTGTATGTGCGCTTTTGCCACTGCTGTGAGCAGTGATGACTTTTCTGTGATTATCCTCTGGGAATCTCACTAATTACTATAGGAATTATTGTCTTGAAGTTGATCTTTATTTCTGCAGTGTCTCGCAATGGGTTATCCTCATGCTCTTTGGATGTTTTTCCACAACTTAAATGTAATTACTAAATGTCTGGCAATGTTAGTCCTTCAGTGTGTGTGCCCCTTGATGGGATCAGCAAGTTCCTGAGCACGGTGTTGGCAGCTGACTGAAGCTTTCAGGAGTACATTTGGCAGTCTCCAAAGTGGCAGCCTATATGCAGTGCTTGCACTTTAACATATCTGATGTGATCTGAAGCTCTTCCAGGATGAGGCTGTTTGTTTCTTTCCTAAGGAGGTTTCGCCAAGTGCCTGGGTGTGCGTATGTATTTCTGACCCAGATTTTTGTGCTGATTCATGAGTCAGATAAATGCAGGTAGATGTAGATAGCCAGATCCATGCTTTGGAAAGACGTGGAAGGAAAAGTACCTTGAAGCTTTCTTCTCCAGGGTGGTTTAGTACATTGCTGAGTATATGATATATGGAGTAAGCCAGTGAAGGATCTGGAGCCCATTTTGCATTCAAATTGTATGTACAGCTTGCAATTTTTTTTTCCTCTACAACATCTTTCAAAAGATGAGGCCAATAGCAATTTCTTTCAAATAACATTTAGGCCATGGGATGTTCTCCCTTTAGAAAAGCTTTGTGATTGAGCAGCCACCCCTACATCATTAAGCACTTTCAGAAAGTCCCTGTAATCTTAGTCCCTTCCTTAGCAGCTGACACAGTTCTATACCTCTGGACTAGTTTCATCCAGGGCACAGTTAATTCAGCTCCCCACTGCTCTTCCTGAGGCAGCATAAACTTTCTAAGTCAGCATGACCATTATTTTCCTCTGAACAATTCCCTATTCATAATTTCTCTTTCCCTCAGTGTACAGGCAATAAAGGAACAGACCTGTTGTTCCTCATGTTCTCCATATGGGTAATTTCTCAGATCTGTAACGTAAAATGGGAGAAAGGAAAAACTCTGTATCCTGATGAGATACTGGGATTAAACTGCATCTGGAAAATTTCAGGGCAACTGGAAAGGTGAAAGTGGAGTGTTTGTTCATACTACTAAAGAAAATACCACTTCCAGGCAGAAGCTTCTGCTGTCCTTTAATATATCTGTATTTCAGTACTGGTTGTTTTCCTTCCCTGGTGCAAGAGAAGCAAAGAATGGGCCTGGGAAGGAATTCTGTTGATATACCTGCATACTTGGTTGGGGTGCAGAAGAGAGGACTCCAGCCATGCTCAGCAGACTACTTTTTTCAGGCTGACCAGACAGAACTGGTGCTCTAGCAGTTTCTCTTGTGTTGCAGGAGTGGGAGATGGGTAATTGGTTTAAGGCCAAGGACCCCATGGCACCCACTGGTACAGAAAGCAGTTTTTCCTATAGCTATGCTGTCAGCTGTGCTAGAAAAACTCAGAAAAGAATCTGGACCTGAAGGAATGGCTGAACCTAACTTTATCACTTTTGATTTTGTCTTTTATCATTCTATTTGACATTTTCAAGATGGAACCTTTGCTCCAGATTGATTGCCTATGGCATTGTGAGCTGGGGAAATAGGACTTCACTTCCCTGCAATCACTTCTTCTCAACTGTCTCTGGTTAAATAGGGATGTAGGGAATAATGATTGTAGTATTGCCAACTTGCTACTGTCAGGAGATAATGTTCATCTAATTAGACAAAACAAATGTCTATACAAGCTGAGAGGGGAAGGGAGAAGGGAAAGAATGCTGCATCCAACAACTTTGAGCATGAATAACTGTCACTTCATGGAAGCTGCCAATGTAATGGTGTGACTTCTCAGGTTGCCCAGAGAAGTTGTGAATGCTGCATCCCTGGAGATTTTAGAGGCTGGGTTGCATGGCCTAGTGGGTGGCAACCTGGCCCATGACAGGGGATTAGAACTGGATGGGCTTTAAGGTTCCTTCTAACCCAAGCCATTCTATGACTGTGTCAGTCGTAGAATCACATTTTGGCCCCCTCCTTATGTACAGAAATATAGTCCACTGTTCTGGCTTCTGAAACCCTCTACCAGCACCAATGGTCCTTTTAGAAATGGAGGTACGTGTCATTTGAACAAAAATTTAAAAATCGGAACAGTGCTGTATTTATTGTATTTAATTCCGTATGTTTTGTTTTGTTCCCATAGGTTTACTCTGTGTGCTATAAATGTGCTCATGAAACATGGGAAAAATGGTCATGGCAGGGGTTCATAGAGTTCATGGAGTATAGCACAGGCATTGGAAATGGTGTGAGGCATTTTCACATCATGGAATAGGCGTCCAACCAGGAAGCTTTGGATAGGAAATGTTTTTTTGATCTTATTTAAAAACTTCAGGAAGTCATTGCCTGGCATATTTTATAAAAGAAAGTGAAAGATTGTTTGCTTTGTTACTGTTTGTACTACAGTTTTCAATATGTGTTATATTCAGTCTGATATCCTCCAGGAATCTGCATCTCCAGGCATCTGTTCTCTAAGGCCACTGGGAGGGAGGGAGGGAGGGAGGTGTAAGGCACCCAAAGTCCAATCCAGTTTGTTCCTTGGAGTAAAACCAGACGCCAATGAGTGATGCTGTTTCATACTATCAGAGTGTAGGAAGGCCATGTTTTGTTTTGTTTTTTTTTGTTTTTTTGTTTTTTTGGTTTTTTTTTTGCTTATAGGCTTTAGACAACCTGTGCTCTGCAGTGTTCTTCTGCGACAGTCTAAGGACCAACTGTTCTGTGAAGGCTAGCCATAGTTTGGAGAATATACACATAGTTTGGAAAATAAACATGCTTAAGTCAGATGGAAGGTAAAGATAAGAGGAAATAGGTTTTTTTCATACTTCCTTAGATCCAGTCTAGTATGATGTTTTTATTTTTGCCTCCAGGTTCTTTGTTTAGACCTTATGCTTTCTCACTCACTTGTGCCTATGAACATACTTGTATTTGCGGTGGGACTTCTGTGCATCCATTCTGTGAGACCAATTTCAGCAAGAAGAGTTGTGCAGGAAGCAGGTACCACAGGATTGTGAGTTAACCTCCTCTGGTCTCAGAACTGTCCTGAGCCTCATGGGGCTGTTGCTTGTGGGTCACTCCAGTCTTCCTCACTGATGTCTTGTCAGATGAAGCAGGGAAAAGGGGCTTTTCTAGGACTCTCTTATCTAAGACAGGCAAAGAAATTACTGCAAACAAGCAATGATGCATGTTCTTAAAGAATGAGACCCTTTTCTCTGAGAACAAGCCAAACTTCTGTGTCTTCTTTCTCCTGTATTGGTAGCTGAAACAGAGCAAATGCTGCATGATGCTCAGAGCCTTTGTATGGCAGAGCTCCCTGTAGCTTGCACTGCATCACATGAACATTTCCAGAAGGGATATAAAATTCCTTCCTTCTCTCCAAAAGCTTATTTTGCTGACTCATGGAGTCAATCATACAAGATAGACAGATGTCTTCCAGCCTCTTATTTTTCTTTCCTTCTCACCTATCACAAACCTGAATTTTTACTTTGAATTACAATTGGCCATACAAGAGCTGGGACTTCTGTTTGTGCCACCTAGACCTGTGCTCCACGCTACTGGGCAAGCAACTATTTTGTGTCCAGGAAAAAGGAATGTGTTCCATCAGGGCAGATCATGACTGAAATTGCAACGGAAACATCTCCTCCTGTACAGCTGAGTTAGAAACTGTCACCAAACTGCTTTGGAGACAACCAAATCTCAAATGTGTGAACTCCTGCTGTGAGGTCACAGGATGTGGGCTCTGAATTTAGAGCATTGACGTGGGGAGATGCATTGTCAGAAAAAGAAGAACCATGAACTCTGTTAATTGAAATGATAACATTTGTCTTCTCTGCTGAAAATGGCAATAATCCTGTGTTTGTGGTGTTCTGAAAGCCATTTGCATAAAAAATGAATTGTAAATTCAAAAGTAATAGCCTGGCACATTCTGAGAAGAGCATGTATTGGAGGAAATGAAGGATTTCTACAGGATGTAAGAGTGGTAGCATTTTAATTTATATAGCTTCTTTTATGCTAAGTCTAAGTGCATTTTATCAGCCTTAATAGTTCAAACTCTGCAGTCTCTAGGAGAATAAGGCATTCATTATTACTAGGCTTCTTCATTTAGGCCTGGAAAGCACTCAGTTATCTCCTTACTACCAGTAAAACTACTGGCAGGGGGACTGGAAGAATCTTCTGTTGTGGATGTTGGTTGTGATACTGGGAGATGGGAGAGGCAGCAATTAGTGCTCTGGAGAAGACAGTAATGTCTACACTTGTAAATTTACAGGCTTCTCAAGCCCACGAAGCAACATGCTGAGATATGCACACAATCTCAGATCGTAGCTTGACTATGCATTAGTAACACCAGTAGGCTCGTGGCTTGACCCTGTCAGATGATTTTATAAACAACAGTAAATATTTCATTTTTGTATCTGTATTAAGTGCTGACCCAAGAGAATTTTTCTTTTTTTTTTTTTTTTTTTTTTTTTCCTTGAGTACTACTGAAAGTAGTGTTTGAAATAAATAGGCAGCTTCTCCTGCTGCTTTCTTCCACACTCTCAACCATGCTCCCTTGGGTCCCTTTCCATTCCTTTCTTCCTCTCCAAGGAAATGTTTCATTTTTAATTAGCTACCCCTGCACCCAGATGGAGGAACACCCTGAAGTATGACACCATCCTGCTGGTCAGTGCCATTTGGCTGATGATATGATGTCACTCCTTAATAGGTTGGTTAATAAGCAGACAGGAGAGCCATCCTGGAGTTAGCCATGCAGCAGGTGTTTGTGTGCCTGGAGGTCTGGTGTTAGATCTCCATAGTATTCGTCATTCTCAAAGCTACTGACCAGGTGGTAGTGACAAACATTTTTTCTCTCTCTGCTGTAGGGTTTTCTTCATATCTTCCTATTTCAAGTTGAGATATAAAAATGGTCTTAGCTTTTGATGCCAAGAAAACTGTTATAAATTTGTAAGGGATTTTACTGCCTTCTGCTAGATTTCATCTTAGGCTCTGCTAATATGGCAGTGACCTTAATACCTACACCAGAAAATAGCTTTCCCATCTGCATGCTACCTTTATCTTAGAGGGAGAAGAGCAGAGAAGGAGTATGGAGGAGTCTATATAACTCCCCATCCTATGTTGCAATAGTAGGAAAAGACAGGTTGAGGAGGGAGAAGATTAAGACAAGGAAAGGAGAAAAATTTCATCTGGACTGATGAGGTAGGACAGGTGAGACGAAGGATTATTGGATATGGAGACTAGGATAAGGGCTGGGATGGTAGAAGGGGAGATGCAAAAACGGGCGACAGTGGGGATAGGAAATGAGCAGGGAAGGAGATTCTCTGAAGCATTATGCAAAGTGCACGAGAGCCTGCTCGATTCACCACCAAGCCCTCCAGCCCGTACTTCACCCAGCAAAGAGTGTACCTGTCCTAGCCATGGGCTGCCAGCTTCTCCAGGAGAGTGCTGTGGGAGACAGTGCCAAAGGCCTTGTTGAAGTCTGGGTAAGTGCGTCAACAGCCTTTCCCTCATCCACCATGTGGGTCACTTGATTGCAGAAGGAGATCAGGTTGGTCAAACAGGACCTGCCCTTCATGAACCCATGCTGGCTGGGCCTGATTCCCCAGGTATCCTACATTTGCCTTGTGGTCTCCCTCACTACAATCTGCTCCATTACCTTTCCTGGCACTGAAGTCAGGCTGACAGGCCTGTAGTTCCCTGGATCCTCCTTACCACCCTTTTTGTAGGTGGGAGTCACGTTGGCAAGCCTCCAGTCCTCTGGTACCTCTTCGGTTTACCAGGATCACTGATAGATGGTAGAAAACAGCTTGGCATCTTACTCCTGTTGGTTCCTACATCAGCTCACGTAACAGGGGACTCTGATGTGCTCGGAAGTCTCATTCTGCTGAGTTTGTTGGAAACCTCATGCTAGAACTCCTGCTATTGCATCTGTTAAGAGCGTACAGGTCACAAAATCATATGAGCCTCTTTAAGGCTGCAAATACAAACATGTTAAGTCAGAAGATGACAGAGTACAAGCTGAAAACATGACCTTAATTTGTCTTTGAGCATGCTTATTATCAAGTCTTACTAAAAAACATAAAGTTTTCTACAGGACCACTGCCTTGTTCCATTCGTTTGGATATTCTGTTCTCCTTCAATGACCACTTCAATACTTGAGTTTTTCATTGCTTAATATATTTTTTGCTGACCTTTTTATTGCAAAATGCAGCTCTACAGACAATATTTAACTATTTCATGAACTTTGTGACACTTGTAATGAATTATGGAAGGGATAGTTTAAAAAAAAAAAAAAAGTATTCACAATTACCTTTTGAGGTGAGCTGTAACTTCCATTTTAGACTTGAGAATTGAAATTAACTGCTTTTTGGTGTCCAACTGGAGATGACTGAGACTTGTTTTTTACAGTATTTGGCAGCTATGAGTGCCCTACAGCCTATAAATCAGACTTCAGACAATCACCCAACTCATGCTGGGATCAGAGAAAATGAGAACATGGTTAGAGACTGCATCTAAAAAGATTTCTTAAATGAATTCGCCTCTTGTCACCAAGGACTTCAGGGGTAAGCATAGAGGAAAGCACTTGTGAGTGAGGGAGCAGGAGCTGTAAGTCAGCCGACTGATCTCAGCACCTACCACTCTTAATTACAGAATTGCATGGGTTCCCAGCTTTCACACTGCCCCTTTTGAAGGGGTCACATTTTTCATTTGCTAGCTTGGGTATGTTTGATACTGCAGCTTTCAAAGTGTTTTGATATTTTTTTGTTTGGTTTTGTTGTATTTGTACATGCAGACACTTGAATTCACCTTGGCTTACATGGTGTTTTATGTTGCCTCCTGTTGTTATGTTGGAAAAATGAAGGCATGTTTTTACCTCTGTCATAGAAAAGAGTTGTAGGGTACTTAAGGAGCTGTTCTGAATGCAAGGAAGTTGGGAGAAAACCCCATCCAGCCTTGTGACTTTTGCAGAGGAGCATTAGAGACATTTTGCTTGTTGCAACGTGGGGATGTTGACAGGTAACACATACCATTGCTAATCATTTCCAGTCATTCAGCCAGCCAAAATACAGCTTTATTAATATGCATGCAGTGAGCTCTGTTTCCCTTCTTTCCCTCTTGAGAGAGACAGAGGGGGAGAGATGGGCGTTTTTCTATGTCTCTTGGCTAATCAAGAATGATGCCTTGCACATTCTTAGGGTGAGAACACAAGAAAGAACAAACAGGGTGATCTAATGGGTCTTTTCCAGCTCTGACTTCTGTAATTTTTGATTTATATACCGATTTAATGCCTGGTTTATGATGATTTATATCCTGGTTTATTTATACCCCAGTTTGGTGCCCCACCCCACACTGTTAGCAAGATGAAAGCCAGTCAGTGAAATATTTCAAGGTGATTACATGCCACACGCCATACACAGGGTTAGTAATGAGGAGTAAGTGCTTCCTTGCACCAGTGCTAGGGGAAAGACTTAAGTGGAACATCTTGGAAATTAGATTTTTGTGATTTGTTCATGAAGCCATACACCATCCACAGGGGAACATCACAGCAGCCAGCATGAAATAGTTGCCAACAAACTCGGAATCAAACAACCTGACTTTGACCCTGACAGAAGCTTCAGGCTGAAACATAGAGGTGATTTTTGTATGGTGATAGCTTCTAGGCAGTGGTTGCCAGTTTAATTACTGTTTTTCAGTGATGCTCTTTATACCATGAATTTTGGAATAAACCTGATTCTCATGTACAGCCAGAGAGTTGTCCTAGTTTTGAATTTAAAAGATCTAAAATGTATGAACATTGATGTATGAAAACTTATGCAGCTTTATGTTCTTAGACTCTCCTGCCGTTAACTGAGCCCTGAGTTCAGCCACATTGTTAGGGCTGAATTAAATCATGTCCCAGGAAGATTGGAGGAAGCTGAAGGATTTCTCAGGACCCATCCTAGGACTCCTTAATTGGATGAATGAATCACAGTTTAGCTGCTGAAATTATTCTCTGCCCGCCTCCAGGAACTGATTGTGCAGTTGGTAAGGGAATGGAAAATCAGGAATATAAATCAACTGCAGGTATCTCCTGTGGGACTTCAGAGTTCTGTCTCTCAAATCTCATCTGACTGCTCTGGATGTAGGTTGTGTTTAATGGAGCATAAGTCTGTGTGTCCCTCTGCATCATTGGAATTATGACAGCTAATTTGAGTATCTGTCAGTGGTGTGTCGAATTGATCAATATCTTTCATAAATGCAAACTCTATCATTTCTGCCTCCAAATCTGTCTTTTCTGGCTTGCCCTTTGCATCCCTGTTCATTTTCTTGTTGTTTGTTTTTTTTTTTTAATTTATTTTTTTCTTCCCAAACTTGATTCTCACCTAGATGTACCGAGAATGAAATCAATGTAAGAATATCACTTACTGACATTAGAGGGACTTCTTTGTCATGCACAACAATGGCTGTAAATAATTGAGGGGTGTCCACATCTTTCCTTCCTTCCCATAAGACTGGGTTTATTAAAATTTTATGGCAGGGGACATGGAGGTGGCTGAATAACTGTTTTATCTGGTAAAATCTTTAGCAGTGCATTAACTCTGTATTGGCTGCTCCTCACTCATCACAGACACATACTAAATCAGTTTTCCTCTTACAGAATCCATTCTACAGTATGGGACAATTACAGATGTGAGCAAAGTGTAATGCTGTTCCTTACAGCTGTCATGCTTGACTGTGGTGCTATGAGAAACAAAGGGTTAAACTGCAAAATGTTGTTGCCACTATTGGGAAGAAGTCAGTAGAGGCACAAATCCACATGCACAAAGATGCTAATCAGTAGAGACTAATGGGCAGCGTACAAAGAGTTTAGATTTGCTTATATTTATTCCAGAACAATAGTGCCAGTAGACATTTGGAGATATAAAAACAAATGAAATCAGCATCTGCGTGGGAAATACTCCATAGAGTTTTCAGAAAAGAAAAAGTGCTCCTTTAAATTTAGACTTCTTGATATTTTGGCACTACATCAGTGCAAATAAATGGATTTCAGAATTGCATATTGCTGGTGTTAGTGGCGCTGCTGGCTGCAAAGTGTCCCTTCTATCCCAGCATTCTGAAACACTTAGGCAGTGCTTTTCAGTCAATATCCTTCTGACATAAACAGGGTGCAGAAAGAAGAACGCAGCCCAGTACACCCATTTCACATGTAGGAAAAGAGAGTTTACAGGGAAGTTAATTGACCTGCGAAATGTCATGCAGAGAGTGAGGGGGAGAGCCAGAAACAGAACTCAGGTCTCCGACCTCCCACTGCTGTAAGTGCTAGACAGCCTTGCCTCCTGTAGTGCCAGAGTTCATGCTGCCTCTCTCTCAGAAAGGACCATTGCAAAGTTCTGTACAGGGAAAAATGTTTTTTTTTCTTTTCTAGAGATCAGTAGAAAAAATATTTTCCACGTGAAAGCTTAGTGACCCAAACCAGTATCCATTACGTACATTAATGGCAATTTTTTTTTCTTAGAAATAATGGCCTGGAAAAAAAAAAAAAAAGCCCTCAGAGGCTAGTAGTGAGTTAAGGAATAGAAAACGGGGGTTCCTCAGCACCTTCTAAAAACAAGGTCTTCAGAGATGTCTGAGAGTGAACAACTAGAATCTATAATTTCTAAAATTGTCTTCCTTAGTGTATGTGTAGGTGCTGATGAATTTTATGCCGTGTATGAATTGGACTTTAAGCCAGTGTCCTCACTGATTGTCATGACAACTGATACACAGAGCAAGAATAATACGTACTTGTAGTCAGTCTCTTGCCTGCAAGTAATCTTCACTGTCATTTTATTTGAGAAGTCATCAAATGAGTATGCTTAGAGAAATGATACTTGTAATCAGTCCTATTACAGAGCCATAGAAAAATCTGGAAGAAGAAATGCATACTGAGTAGAAAACTGCGGGCGGCTAATTTCAAAATGGCCCTTCTGATGGGTCCTGGGGAGAATCTGTCCTGTGTGGCAAATCTCCACAGCCAGCGGAGCTGCTGCAGCCGACTCAACACCTCATCCCAAAACAGCACAGGTGAGGAACCAGTTAACTGAGTAGTGTGGTCCTGCACCATCCTTACTAGCTGGGAGCCATCCTCTGCCAGCCTGTTTTAGAGCTGCCTGCGACTTCCTCCAATGGAAATCTAAGTTGAGGTGGTCTTTTGCTTCTTTCCGGAGTATCTTCATACCTTGAATCTCAGCACATCAGGACCTACCATCTTCTTTCTGAAGATGCATTTTATTGCTGTCAGAATAAAAGTGATGTTTTTTTATTTGGTCACCAAGCCTTGGCACCTATGTTTAACCTATGTTTGCTGGAGCACTAGACCTCTGTACTCTCTTCATTTGAAGTGGAAAAGTCTATCTTGGAACCATTTCAGGACAAAAGATTTTTCATGCAAAAGAAGTTGAGAATTTCATTTCAAGAAGCAAATGTTTCACGTAAAAGCCTTTTGAAGCAAGGAACAGGGGACAAGGAACAGTAGCCTAAAAGCTACTTAATGTGGCAGTTGCATTGCTTCTTGGAAAAGTCCTGCCAAAGTTTTCCAGGAGGCACCAGTGGTTTCGTGAAGAGCTGAATTGACAGCTCTGCTAAGTTAAACTCTTTGATGGACCAAAGATAGTATAGGCAGTGGCACCTGTGTGATGTATAGGTGAGTTAGAACAGTTGATGTCTCTCTTTGGCTTCTATTTCATAGGTTTCTCTGATTAATGATGTTGGCCTCAGCTTTCCACAGGCAGGCATCTCCTACACAAGCAAGAGAACAGAATTTCAGAGGTAAATGAATCCCCATTTTGCAGCAGTCGAGGACGACAAGTGTAATTTAAAGTTATTCTTATCTTTATCACTATTGGAAGAGACTCAGTATTTCGCTGGTCAGAAAAGAGAACACTTGTCATCAGCCTGTTGGGTTCATGATGAGTTTTCACTTTCTTTTCTCATAGAGCTGAAGAGTTGATCTGTTGCTGTATCAAAATAGTGCTTAGGTGGCTTTGTTAGTGTCTGTAGAAAAAAGGTCTGGAAGCCAGGACGTAGAAAAGCAAACAAAAAACCCTGCATGAGAGGAGTAAGAGGCACTGAAACCAACAGTAGACACTGTTGTAGGATTCAAGACCCCATAGTAAGGTCTGGAGGCCCCTAAACCTGGTGGTGCAGTCTCCGGAAGGGAGTCTCATTAGCTGAAGGGATTTCATCCAGGGCAAGGGACCAAGGAGAGAGAATCCCCAGGCGATTATTGCCTATAGGAACTGCAGGCTTGGCTGTGAAGTTGGCAGGAGCTTCAGTCAAAGAGGATGTAGGTAGAATGCTGACATGGCTCCAGGTTATCTGCAAGCAGCTCTGACCCACACAGCAGTCTCATCTTGGCAGGGCTGGGGGAGGTGGTTTGGGGCAGAATGCCACCAGCTTTGACAGCTGTCTTCTTCACGCTCTGATGTTGATGGAAAGAGAAGGATGTCTGGTGGGTGGCTGTTTGGTGGCATGATTGACAGCTGGAGGAACACTGCTTCTCTCCAAGTCTTATTCCTGTGTTGTAGTCATGAGCAGAGAAAACGCTCCTAGGTGTAAAAGCAGGACTCCTGGAGCCTTGGAGGAGAGCAGTAAGTGGCGAGATGAACTTTAATGACTGGGATGCTGGTGGGCTTTTCTCTCCCAAAAGTGAGGTGGGGTTAGATCTTAGTGGTGCGTTTGAAGAACATGAATAAGGATGCCAAAGTAATCTCTGTAAGCAGCTGGGGAAAAGCAGAAATAGAGAACAAAATAATGGGAAACTGCTGAGGGAAATAAAGACAGGATGTTTAGATGCTCTTCTGTGTATAGAGAGAACCTCTCTGTTTGTTATGCATCAATATTGACGCATTAGATTCATGTAGAAATAGTCATTGGTACAACTGTGAAAATAACCAGAAGCCATTGCCTCCACCACCTTTTTTTTGCAGCAGAGTCTAGTAGAGAATGAGATTGATGTGAGTTTGCCATCACTCTCTCATTACTTTAATTTACTTTTCAGTCTTTGTGTGTGTCAAGCTCTTGGTACAACCCTGATAAGCAACAGAAAGGAAGAGCAAACAAAGCGAGCCTTTTCCTGGATCAATAGAGATCAATCTCTTCATTTTGAGTGAGTGACAAAAGAAAAAAAGCAATTAAAAGTATGTTTGCTGATAGTTAGTGGGCAGCTCCCAAAAAAAGTACACATAGGAGAGGCCTTGTGTGTTGTTTTGTTGTTTACTTGTGGTCCATGTCACTGGCTGTGCTGCCCAGCAGCTTTGGGCATGTGTATGTTTTAGACCTCAGCATCCAGGGCAGGGTTGCATAACATCAGGAAGGGACCATTTTCTGCAGATTGGTACCAGGTTACATGCTGCATGTTAAGACAACACCTCTGGTGCAGTGATTTATGAAAGTCAGGGACGATCAGTTCGTTTGTGTGCTGTTCGATCATTCAGTCTGCAGTAGGCATAGCCATGCCAGTGCATTAAACCCCTGACAGCTTTTTGTTCAGGGCAGAGCTTGAAGGCCGCTTGACTGGACAAAATATGTGTGAGTACACACTACTGTCAAGAAAATGGCTCTAGGTAGCACACCAAGTTGTAACAAATTGTAGGCACAAGTCTGTGGGGCTGCTGCCTGTACCCGTCTCGTATCTATCAGTACCTGAATATCTGGGCTGTACAACAGGCGGCACAGGAAAATAAGCAATGTTGGTGAAATATTACTGCTGGAAAATATCAATAGCTGTTGCTTGACTCTTTTCCTTTCGTGAAGGAGTGGAAAACTGATTTTCAGCTGTCCTGAATTCAATGTGCTGTTTTGTTTCTCTTGCTACAAAGCTGGCATCATCAATAAGAGTAAATGAGACACGGTTGGATGTGACCGTTCTGGTGGGCTTCTGGTGTGAATGAGCAAGCAGGAGGAACAAAACGTTGGCTCCTGCAGTAAGATGAGTTTTCTCTATCTAGGAGAGGGAGGGATGAAATAATGTATTGCTTGTGAAAGCAAGAGACTTGACAGCACTGGCTAAAACCAGGCATACTGCAGGCAAGTACCGGGCAGTCTTCCCAGTTACAGCCACGCCAGCGTGCTTAATCACCGTGTGCAAACTGTTGTAGCAGAAGCTGATCCCTTGTTGGTGCAGTGCACTCTTGACTTCAGACAGCTCTGCCGCTGTACCTTGAACCTTCCTCACAGTATGGCCCTACTCTCCCTGAAATGCAGCAGTACTGCAGCTGTGGCCATGCAGCTCTGCTCACGGGAGCTGCCAGTCACACAGAATGCACGCCGTTAGATCCCACAGGCTGGCATCCATTTGTGGGGTAGGTGTTCAGCTCGTCCTCACCCAATCTGTAGGTCCCCAGCTTTATCCAACCCTCAGTTTTGGAACTGAGAGAGGCCACATCACTCACTTAATGCTTCTCAAGAGATAACTGTGTGAGGAGTACTTCTGCCCCTGATGTAAGTGTGCTGTAACCAGTGCTGACAGAAATGGCCGCGAGGACTTGTTGCGCCAGCAGCTTTCATCAAAGGGCACGAGCCCTCTGGAGGGACTAGTCAGCTCTTATTCAGCTGAGGAGCAGGAGAAGCAGAGGTAATGCAGAGTCAGTAATTTGGGCTTTCTGTTGGCCGAAGCCACTCAAGCTGCCTGAGGAGCAAACTGCAACATCTCAGGGCAAACAAGAAGGAGCCCCGCACCCACAGCCGCCCTCCTGCAAAGCCTGAGCTGGCACGGCTGTCCCAGCTCTGCCAAGGCCTCTCCTCCCTCACAGGGGAAATGGCAAGGGGTGGGCTGGAGGAAAGCTGCCAGCAAACACAGAAGGGAAAAGAAAATAGGGAAAATTTCATGCTGAATGTATTCATCACCAGCTATTCTAGGGTCAGTTGGCTTTCTAGTATATTAAATGAGGTGTTATTTTTAGGTTTCCAAATTCATACACAGAAATTATTGTCCAGTGTTTCTGCTTTCATCCTGTATATAAAAAATACATACAACAAACCAGCAAGAAAGCTCTCATCTCAATAGCTCATTTGTTTCATTGTTTTTGTGTGATTTCTTTTATCTTTTATCTTTTATCCTCCCTACTCAAAAAATAATTGTCCCCTCTTTCTTCCCTGTCTTGGCTAATGTTACTGGAGAGGCAACAAAAGAGAATTGCTTAATGTTTGCACTTGTTGCTTGACTGCTTGGTTTTGGGTTATGGGGAAGTGCTGGTGGGTTAAGAAAAGGCTTAGCAGGCAACCCACCCACCTCCTCATGATTTTTCTTCAAAGGAGGGTCTGACAAAGAAGAGTAGTTCTGTTCCAGATTCTCTGAGTTCAAAGCAAGTGCCCTACAGATACGATGCTGTGATTAATCCTCAGAACTGGAACACAAAGCTTACACTATGCCACCACTACGAATGCTAATGGCAGTCAGGCAGCTTACTCCCTGCACACTGCTTTAAAGAGTAATAATTTACCCAGAAGAGTCTTGAGGCAAGAAAAGTGAGAGTCGTTTATTAATTCTTTTGTAAATCCTTCTGTTTATGGGGTTGGCATTGCTTTCTATCCTGTTCTAAGTCATGACATTTTGGTGACTCAAAATGGGAAGGCAGTCTTTTTTCCATGTCCTTCAACTCTTTGGTGCCAAGCAGCTGTGTGTAGTAGAATTCCAGGCTGCATTTATGGAGGAGACAAAACTTAACATGCATGTTTTCAATCCTCTTTTGCATGTGCAAAATGAGTGGCTGTGGAAGAAAAATGCGATCCCCAGGCAGCCATCAGAAAGCATAGTGAGAAAGCTGCCCTGGTAGCTTTAATAGGATGCAAATCTGTATTTAGAGCACGGTTTTGATCTCAGTAAGAGATCTATTTCTAAAAGCATGTTCTTTTCCAGAGGAGATAATTCAGGGTACCTGGTTTTCTAAGATGTCTGACAAGCAGAAATCTTTAAAGGGCCTGGTAGTCAGTGGGAGAGGGCTCAGCAGTCTGAAGAAGACTGTCAGCATCTGCCTGTAGTTATGTGCAGCTATACCTGTAAGTTTGCATTACAAAACTTTGGATCCCTTCAGAAATGATACTTGATCTCACAGCTCTATCTCAAGTATCAGCCTGGGGAGATGGTCATTCTGTAGCAGAATTCCCTTTCCCTCCCCTCTTCCGATTAATATCTTGAATTACATTTTCGCCTTTCCTTCTCTTTCCCTCCACCCCAAATCATCAATTCTAGGTTCTTCTTCACTTTTAAATATCCGGTAACCCCTATGCATAGCCCTGCTGTTTCTCTTTCTAACCACAGACTAATTTCCCAGCTCATTTCTCTTTGCCTGATGTGTTTTGCAGGCAGGTACCTCTTGATAATTTTTTGTTTGAACAGTGGGATCCCTCAGGCACTTGGGTTCGCCTCCCGCCCCATCTCTACCTCTGATGATGGTCAAAGGGTAGAGAAGAGATTGTTTCTTTTGCTCTGAGAGTTAAACAGTGGCAGGCTGACTTCTGAGCAGGGTGAATGGGTGAAGAGCTGTAGGTGATTCTCAGCGTGAGTCACTTAACCTACCAGTTGGAGCTGGGCAGGCAACACTCAGCTAAAAGCACGTCATCCCCTCCTTGCTGGCCTATCTCACAGAGGGATGTAGGGAACCACCTGGAGCAGTGCTCACTGCCAGCACCACTGAGCCAGAACCAGCTTTGAGCATGTGTAGGAGGGCTCACAGACAGTGAGAGGGCTCACAGCCTTTTGTGATGGGCTGTGCAGTGTACTTTTGTCTCCATTTTCCAGCCTGAAACAGCCTCTTTCAGACCACCGTGCTTACAGGCACAGGCCAGTTGAGGATTTTGAAGTAATGCAGAGCTCTGAGGTGGCTCCAAATGTAACATGATTATAGTGCAGGCAAAGTTTATTATTCATGTAACATACTCTTCACAATCCTGAGTTTAAATGAATGTCTTCTATGCCCAAGCAAGATGTTTGACAGTGGTGTCATCGAGTCATAATTGTATAAAAATATACTTTTTGTTTTGCTTTTAAATTAGAGAGCATTAGAAAAATCCTGAGTAATCCAGAAATTTTAGAAAAATGTGACTGCTTGTTTTCAGAAATCCCAGTGGACAAAACACAGGAAAAACAGCTTGTCTTTCAGGATGAGACTGAGACTGGATTTCCACAAAAATAGCATACACTTGGAATTAGTTTGTTTTAAATGTTTATATGTTTAAAAAGAAGCCATATTCATTAGTTGTCCTTTTCTCTATGCTTTAGTGTAGCTAGTACTCTATTTTCCTCCCATTATTGGCTTCTAATCCATAGCAATTAGAGAAACTAGCATTCTTTTATAAAACACATTTAGCTCCCTATTCTGATTTAGAAGTTACTATGGAAAAGTTGTAACAGCCAGGTACTGAAATCCTTCCTCTAAACAGCTATTGTGAATCCTTCCTAGAAACAGTCAATGTGTCTATTGAATTCTGCCTGCTTCCCATCAGCCCTGCTGCTCTGCTTTTACGAGCTCCCTCTCTCCAGTGTCCAGGCATTTACCTTGTGGGTACGGGTGCTTTTTTATGGAACGTATTTTCCTACGAGAGACTGAGTCAGCAATTTGCTGTGCTATTAAGGCACCAACCAGCCCCAGGGTGTCTCCCAGGCCCTGAGAGATCCGTGCTCATGGCTGGGGCTGGGCAGGCACCCCTGTGGCAGCCCTGGGCCATCCATGTCTGTGCCCAACATGAGAGGGACTTGAGCCATGACTTTCTTCAGGCCAAGTTCCAGAACTCACCTGTGACAGGTTTATTCTTGGGTAGTCATCTTCAGCTCACAAACCCTGCGGAGAAGATGGCAAAGCCAGCCATGATCTGAATTTGAATGCTTTGCAAATTATTTATTGGGTAGGAGAAACCTCAGTTTTAAAGGTGCATTAACTGCAGAGAGAGCTTTTAACATGTGCTTATTGCAAAGTCTAACAACAAGAAGGTTATATCCATGATGGAATTTTTTTTGGTAATATTTTGGTGTCATTTCCTTAACCTTGTACTAGTTTTATCACAGGGATACCTTTCTTACATTCTACTTAGGAAAGAGGAGAAAATAACTGGTTAGTTGTTATTCTGGCTGGATCACTTACAGAATAAAATTCAGACAGCTGTCATACAGTTCCCCTTATCCGAGGAACATCAGCATTATAAACAGAATGTCATTAGCATATTTATTAACAGTAGTGCACAGAGCGTTTATTTATTAGCAGTAATGCACAGATAGTTCCTTCTTTGTGCTTACATCTCTGTTTTGATGTAGTTCATATTGAAGAGCCTGTGTTTTTCAGGCTACACTAGAAATATTGATGACAAAGATGGAGTTAACTTGCTGGTACCCTGCCTGGTGTCACCTCACCCTTCCTTAGGGATGAATGTAAGACTTCACCTCCTTAGTATCCCATTAATACATGACAAGGTGGATATTCTTAGCTAGTACCGATGATTGCTGTTGGTTCCTGCAAATTTCAAAACTGCTGCAGTAAACATCTGATGCAAAATTGAAATCAGCTTGTAAAAGCTGAAGTCAACAAACAGTTTTTCACCTTCATATTTTCCATAGCATAAACATATATACTCTGTAGCACAAAACAAATGGCACGCGCTGTGCTTTATAATTTACATCATCAGCAAATTATTTCCATAGTCACTGGATTTTATTCACTGCCAAGATTAAGACGTAATGGCTCAAGCCATGCAAACACCTCTGGTTTCAGCCATGGCTGCTCACAAATAAACAAGACTATTTCAGGCAGTAGCAGAACCCAACCGAGGAGTGAATGTGCTGATGTGGTGCCTTTGGGAAGCTCTCGGCAGCAGTAAGGTCTGGAAAAGCCGTCTGTTTCTCTCTCTGGGGAAAGAAGCAGCTGCCTGCCTCCTCTGGGTCTGCATCTCTCTCTGTCCTGAACAGTCTTAATGTGTTTGGCCAGTGATGTGTTTGCTCAGGGTGCAACACGATTCTATTAATCACTGATTGGAAGCATCTCAGTGGGAATGTTTTGTAAGTGCTGCTCTCGGCTCTCATCACAAAAGCCTTCCCAACGTAGATGAGAGCTGTTTCCCAGTTTATGGCCTTCCTTTGCAAGCAATCAGAGCAAGCTATGTCATGTCTCCAAAGGGTGCAAGAGAAGCTCCTATGGATGATTTAGCTTTGTGGTAATTACTTCCCACTCTATCAACTTAACTGGCTGTTGGACATCTGTAGCCTGTGGAGAGGAGGTCTCCTCTTACAGGGAACGTAGATCCCTGTGGTGGAAATGACTGGCCTTGTCCCAGGGATCTCACAGAAAGATCATGTGCAAGATTTAGTTTTCTGGGACCAACACTGATTTTGAATCTTTTAAAATGTGTTTTTAGGGGTCGTTTTGGAGTCACTTGCTGAAGTTGCCATCTTAGGCCAAATTCATCCTTTGAGAAAGCAGGTATAGTAGAAATGAGCTGGCCCACTTTATGTAAAGTCACAGCTGCCACAAGAAGCTAGAGTCAGCCTTGGATGGAAGGAGAGGTGGGCAGTGCATGTACATGTTTGAGATTGTGAGCTACAGCCCTGCTGGGGACAGGCAGAAGTTTCCTTGGCTGGTCCATTATCCTGGAGGAGTAAAGGAATTGATATTTACTGGGCTTTGCACTGGGGAGCTTCCTGGCTGATTGCTGTTAATTTAATTATTGGAATTTTTGTAAGGCCTCTGGTAAGCGAAGGCAGAATTTCTTTTTACATTAAAAATCTATGAAGAATGCATGAGCATAAGAAACAACAACTCTTAGCCAGGAAGAGCCCAAGGGATTAATTTGTAGTCAGAGGTTTCTTCAGGACACTTGATTTAAACAGACTCCTCGCACAAAATATCAAAGGTAATTTATTTGGAATTAATTAAGTGACTGCAGATAAATTTAGAAGTATAGCTCCTTACCCACAGACATCAGTTTGGAAGTGTTGGGGTTGAGTGTTCTTAAAAACAGTCTGGCTGAGGCCATTTCTACTCGGTTCAGGCAGAAAATTTTAGCCACAGTCTCAGTGGTTCCGGGCACAGGGTGGTTTTATTACCCTCTCCCAATGGCAGAAGTTTTACAGCATGTGAACAAACTGTTCTTTGGTTCCTAGTGATCTTACATAGCAATTGCCTATGTGATAAATATTCTGCATGAGAATTTCTTCCCTCGTTTTTGGTTCTTGCGAGAGACTGCTGGTCTGGGTCTGACAGGTAGGCTCCCTCTTGGTCACAGCTGAGATGAGGTATTTTTCTTCTTTTTTTGGAAGCTGTCACTCTATGAGCTGTTTCCGCTGAATGAGTAAGCTAGTAAGCTGGGGACTGCAGTATGGTACATTTTCACCCACACCAGATGTCAAACAGTCACTTGGCAGTTCTCTTTGGCATCATCCTGTACTTTTTGAGGGTATTCATGCTGCTGTGAGAGGTTATCTTCATTCTGCTGGCTCATGGAGAAGTGACTTCTGTAAGTCTTATATAAGCGATTTCTGTAAGGGAAGGAGGAACTGGTCTTGGGATAACTTTGAGACGAACCATAGACCCTGGGTTCTGAAGAGGGCTCCTGAGCTTTCTCTTGAAAAGCAGAGAGCAAGCTTGTGTTGAACTCTGATTTAGTTTTGAGGTTGTAGGATTTGTTGTTGTTTGTTTTGTCCTCCAAGAAAAGCAGAATGTAAGATGGAAGAGTGAGTTTTAGGCAGACAGTGTTTTAGAGCAGGCTGGGGAAACAGTACTGTAATAAAAATGTGCTGAGAAATGTGCTGCCTGAGTGGAACTTCAGTTGGTTGGGATATGGGTATATGAAGACGTCTTGTGCAAATCAGCTGTTTTGGGATATCCTGTTTTGATCCTCTTAAAATACAGTTTGATTGCTGAAAGCAGGCTTGGGACATGTGTATGTCTTGTATATTGAGTTTGGCCTGTGATTTCCCATAGGTGGGATCCTGAAACATCTGCACTTGTTGAGGTGTCTGTACTGCAAGGAGTCAGCAGTATTGAAAAATCTGTTTAAGAAGTGAAAATGTGATGGTGTGAAGGCATCATCCATCTTTTCAGTTGCCCGCAATTACAAAGCATCTCATCTGTCTGAAAGTTTTTGGCAGGCATTCCGGTCAGTGCTGTTAAAAAAGATGTATGCTGAATTATGTGAAACAGTTATTTGCCTCATTCAAGCCTATTTAACGTAAACTGATTCTGGGCCTTTATTGAAACATATAAAACTGTTTGGGCTTTTTATGAGCTTTGGAATACTGACACAACTCACTGAATGTACAGGGTAGCAGAGCACTGAAATGCCCTCCCCTTTCCCTGAATACTTGCTGAAGCCTCGACTTTCTCACAGGAGGCAGAAGGGTTATGTGCATTTCTGATCTTCTGTGGAGGAGAATGTTCACTTTGTTATTACCGACGTTATCCTTGCAGAGAATGCGTCTTCCTTTCTGATGCACACTCTTCAATGGAGTACATCAGTTTCTGGCATGTTCTCACTTCCCTTTTAATTTCCGTATTGCCAGTAGATTTTCCTTTCTTTTATACCAAACAAGACTTTTTAAACACAGAGCTGAATTCTTGCACACTGTTAACTTTACTGCTTCCTGCTGTGACTTCACAGCCAAACTGACAGTTGCTGGATGTCAGTACTTGTGTATAAAATACACATACAGAAAGAGTGAATCTGGAAATGCTGGATGAGCAGAGAGGTATTTTGATGTTGAGTGTATTGAGGACTGATGGAAATAAATGTGTTTTAAAGTTTTCTCTTTGTGGTCAGCTGCATACTGATTCTGAAACACTTTGAGAATGCAAGCTAATGCCTGGTTATTCTTCTGGATGAACCTGAGTCATAGATGACCATATTTCTTCTGTTTTTTTTTAAGTGTATGTACCAGAAAGAATTGCATTCTGGCATCCAGTTTTATACATACACCGGTTTTGCAGAGAGGGGGAAAAAAACAACCAACCTTGAGTTAAATATGAGGGGTGGTAGACTGTTCCATCAAGTATCTTTCCAGGGGAGCTTGAGCCTTGAGGCACACCATCAGGTTGTTAATGGAAAGCTTTTACAATGTGATGCCTTTTCCAATGCATCTTTGAAGATCTGGAGAGTCAATGTAGTTCACAGCAGTGAGATGTCCATAGCACAGTTAAAGAGAGAAAATACCTTAGCTGGAAGCTAAGCACAGAAAACCAACATGACTGCATCCACATAAACTACAGTGCTTTCTTGGCTGAGATGCGCGTGTGGGGAAAGTGTTTGCTTCAATGACTATTTTTGACCTATTTTGTGAATAAATAGGTCTTATGCCTCCAGAGCTTTCAATCTGGCGAGCAGAGGAAAACAACTATTAATAAATACACTTGAAGAGAAAACTCTCCTGTCCCAACTTTTAAAATTCCATATTTAAGCTGATTTTGCATGGAAGGCATCTCTAAAGTTAACTTTGTATGTAGACAAAATCTTACTACTCATAAAAATCTGATGCCAGGCTTTTGTTCCTTAATTCCACCCAGGAACAAAAGGGACAAAAGCACCTTAAGGAGGGACTCTGATGATGGAAATGTCTGCAGAAAGAGTATCACTGCTCATACATGCTTGGTTTTTTCCATTGAATTTGCTTAGAATATAACATAATTGCAGAACACTTAAACTTTGTTCTGAAACACAAAGTGGCTCTTTTTAAATAAAATTACCTAAAAAAACAATCATGAAGGGGAGCTACCAGGAAGAGGTTAGTTGGTACTTAGCATGATGTGCAAGGCAGAATTCAGTTCAGTTTGTTCATTTTTGTGTTAGCATGATAGAATAAAACTTGTTTGCTTGAACAAAGCAGGTGGGTAGAATAACACGACATAGAAGATGAAACATGAATTGGAACTGCTTGTTTAAATGTGACAAGTTATGAATGCTCCAACTATGGTTATTGAAAGTGATTAGAGAATGCTTTTCATTAAAAGCCCCAGCAAAAAAAAAATAAAAAATAAAAAAAAGCTATTTTGGGCTTTGCAAGGAAAATGTTAGCATTCCCAGCAATACTTTTAGAGTATTCAGGCATAAACTTTTGGCATCTTGATCTATTATAACTGTAAAATGCTAAAATGACCCAAACTGTTGATGAATGTTTAAAAGTCTTTAGGTTTTTTTTTTTCAAAGAAAAAGTATTTTGTTTCTTTTAAAGAAACTGAATGCTTTTTACATAGCTTTTTGTCAAAAACCCAATTATCTGTTTAAAAAGATGTTTCAACAGAATTTTTTTTTTACTGTCACTGATGTGCAATGTTGAATTAAAAGGCTCCCATTTTAAAGCATAATCATTTTCTGACAGTACTTTACAGCAAACTGTAATGGCAAGTATAAACAACCAGATGCTCTGTGGAGCTAACAGGGGCTGTGTGGATGTTGTTTAAGGTGATTTTTTATTTTTCTTTTTTTCTTTTTCCTCGGATTTGCTTTTAAGGTGGGCAAGCTAACACAGTATCAGCTTGAATCCAAGACCATGTGTGCAGTGCATGAGGGAGAACAGTGCACAATCCCTCTGAAGTACCAGTGCCATTTATTTCATGATGCACAGCAGAAGGAAACCGTTTGCATCTGCAGGTGCAGCACTGGTAGAGCCCACTGCCACCCAGACTTGAACTAGCCCACATCCTGCTGCCTTCCATAGCATTGCATGATGCTCTGCAATGTTTGTGTTTCTGCATTTGACAAGGAGATTCAGCTTGGCTGTCTCCATCCTTGGGATGGATTTACCTGTATATCTTCTCCTTCAGCTAGGCTGCTTTTAGACTGCCTTACATATCAGCCCTGTTGCAGCCTGTGGCTCCCTCTTCTAGGTCACCTCTTTGCATTTTCCCAGGGAAGTGCAGCAAGCCATACCTCCCATCAAGTTCCCCTTCACATATGCTGATAAGATTCTATAAGTGCCACCTCAGTCCCTAGAGAGATGGATGGAATAATGGCTATAAGAAGCAGGCATTCATTTCTTCTCTTGCATTGACAGTGCTCTTCCAATGGCTCTTTCCAGCTCTGTGTCTGAGTGTTTTTAGGGTTAAAATTCGGATAATGCTTTCCCTACCTGACAGGTTGGAGGTGAGAAGCTGTTGTAAGGATTCGTTACCTATGGGCAATAGTGTGCCAAATGTTATCAGAAGCCAGGAACATTCTGAAGCAGAAATAAAATTCTTGCTTTTTCTTCAAAGGAGAGACTGACCAGAATGCTGTAAAAGACCCTGCTTTCCAGTGAGTTGGGTTAGCTGATGGCTTGTGGTGTTACAGAAGAGCATGAGGCAGTGGCAAGCCTCAAAGGGTCTGCCAGAGTGCCACGTCACTCTGCAGCAGTCAGCATCTTAGTGAAAGAGAGGAGATGCACCTGCCAAAAGCTTCCCAGCTTGCTTTCTTAATTTAGCTTGTCAAGGTTTTGCTCAGATAATTACTTACATCCTTCATTTTTTTTCTAATAGTCTCTCTACTAGCAGAGCCAATGGAAGTGGGAGAGAGGAAAAGACTCATCTCTGTGTCAGTATGGGGTGAGCAGAGATAAGAGGAGGGAAGGACAGCAAAGGACAGAGAAGAAGCCAGTGAATATTTGGAGTGAGATGGGGAGGGAAAGAGGGAGCAGAAGAGAAGAAAAGGCAGAGTCAGTGGCAGAAGCTAAAAATAATCAATGAGGGATTGAAAAACGGTTGTTATAGATGGAATGTCAAAGTGCAGGAAATGTCAAGGGAGGTTGAAAGTTGGGGAGTGAAGAGGAGAGGGGGAAAAATAATTTATTTCTTATCCAACGGCATTGAAAATGGTGTAAAATTTGCCTGATGGAGAGCCAGCAATTATCCTACTTTATGCCAGCCTCGGCTTAAAAAGTGCTAAGGAAGGGAAACTGATTTCTGATTCAAGAGCCTTCTGCCCTGCCATTGTTTGTTTTGCTGGAATAGCTTCTGCCACTGCTTGGCTGGTTCTCCACTTTCCATACTGCATGGCCAGCATTCACATCATCTTAACCATAATTCAGGGCCTAGAGGAGAGTCATTCAGGTGGCCACATCTCTGCCAAACAAGGCCACATAGCAAGCACTGGGAGCACCAAGGAGTGGGTTATACTAGTTTAATAAAACTCAAACCCTATGCTCTGCATATCACATCTGTTTCCCCAACATCTGGGAGCCATAAGGGCTTAAGTTCAAGCTCTTCTTTCAACACTGACACTTGTGGAGGCTGGGGGGATTTCTCCAGACAAAATCTCATTTTATTCTGATGCTCTGCTGCAGTCCCACTCCCTGTTGCACTCATTAGCGCTCTCTGCAAGTGGTAACACGCATTTCTGTAGGCACTGCAGGCAGATGCAGCCCTTGTGTGTGCTGCTGTAAGTAGGTGGTGCAGCACCAGGGACCAACTGTGCTCCTCCCAAAGTCCCCTGTGAACTGGAAGGGTGCAGCACACAAGCCTCAGCCAGAAAAAAAACAGCAAAGCTGACTTAGTAGCCTGACAGGATTTAGGGTATTTAGGATTACAATTTGAGCTGCTCCGGGACGATTGATTCTCTTTCAGCCTAGAAGCCACTTCCACTGTAGCTCCTGGTGTCCCTGGCACATCCTAACGATGGAACTGGAAAGGGTTGGTTCCTCTGCCAGTCTGCTCATCTTGCACAGGGGAGACAGCCTACAGCTCCTTCAGTCCTCATCCATGGCCCCAGCAACCTGGCAGTTCAGAAGTTCTCTTTCTCATTTTCTTTTTTGGCCTTTGACTGGAGATAGTGCTGTGATAGCAATGTTGATTCCATTTTCTTTCATTTTCAAGGAGGAAGAACCTTTCATCTCTAAGTCTTTAGCTTATATCCAGACCAGAGGTAATGAGTGTCAATCACTGCTATTTGTAATCTGGACAGATACCACTGCTATCAGACCCACTGCATTTTAAGTCATACTGATAACATACATGCCAGCAACCGGAATAGAAACTGGGGAACCAGCAGCATGAGAAGGGATGACCTTTGTAGAAATAAGATGAAGGGAGATGCAGTGTGCAGGCTCCGGTCCCACAGTTCAGCACCAGCGTCTTCTGGGAGTGACTGTGTGCAAGCAGGGTAACTGCAGCACCTCAGCTGTTGTCTGTAAAATTGGGATAAGTAGTGCCTGCCTGATTGATGCTATAAATTATAAGGTGCTTGGATATTATGCAGATGAGAAACCTGTAAAAATATTGCAGTAGTATAGATGAGTGCAACTTGGAAAAGATAAGTAGAATGAAAAGAAATTTCATTTTAAGCAGATTTCTGGTGTGCTGCATGAATACATATAAAAAAAAACAAGTACACTTTATGGGCTCTTTAAGTAAACCAGGCATAAATCTCTAAAATGAAATAATTTTGAATCTAGATGGTTGAGTTTAACTTTCCAATGTTTGAATTATTGTCTAAGAAATGTGGCTTTATGAGTAAGCCTTATGTTCAAAAACTGTATTTTATATAGGTCTGCTCCTGAACTGGGGATTACATTCTGCTGTCAGGTGTGTAAGTACAGCTCTGTAAGGTGTTGGGAAGAACTGGAGCTGTGTGCTGCAGAGTTGAACTTACAACTTAGTACGTTTTCGGTGGCAGACTTTTTAAAATAACATAGAAAATATCTGCTCCTTTTGTTGAATACAGTGAGCATTTGGTGATAACACACTCATTTCTGCTGATGGACCGAAAGTCAGAAAGTCTTTGAAGAGCAAGACTCAAACGCACTGTAGTTTCCAGGACTGTGCCAGCAGAAGCTGAAGCCATGGCCCCACAGAGCATATAGGCAGCTTGAGAGACGTGCCCTGCCTTGGGGGTGGCTGCACAACCTCAGAGCCTTCCAGGACTTGGCTGAACAGCTGCGATTGTTTAACTTACTGCAGCAGGCAGAGCCAAGTCACAAACCTGCAAGAGATAAACACAGTCTGTCATGTAACTGCAGTACACAAAACGTGGCGGTGGGGAGCATCCTCTGTGAAGGCTTCCAGTGGCAAACCAAGGAGAGATCCAAGTTTTGCTGCTTTCATGTTTCACTGCAGGGCTTAACATTGCACTGAAAATTCCCCCAAAGGGAAGCTGGAGAAATCTAGCTGCAAGTATAAAGGCGGAAGCAAAGTGCTTAGCCATGGGCAGTCCTACATGAATGTGGTATTGTATAATCTGTGAGCAGTACCCAAATAAATGCTCTTGTTAGATATAATGGTTTCGGGATATAATAGCATCACGTGCTCTAGGAAAAGGGAATATCCTTCGGAAGAGTCTTGGAGAAAGGACAGTGAGCCTGACTGCGTTTTGATTTTTCTATTTCTATCAGTTGTTCTCATAAGAAGGGCTGCCTTTCCATTACAGCTTTCCTTGCTGTCTTACTGTGATGGGCACGACAGAAAGCCCAAGAAGCAGCTCATTAGATGAGCAGTACCTACACATGACATAGCAGGAACCAAACCGAAGTTGGTATCTAAGGCTTTGGAAGGACAGTAGAATAGAGCTGCGTTTGCCAGTTGTTCAAGGGGGAAAGAATCAGAGACAGGACACTGTTTTCCCCCCTTCCTCCTCAGCAAACATTGCAGTCTCAGAACAACAACAAAAAGTCCAATGGTAAATTGCTAGCATATCCTTCCATGTGGTTTCTTACCTCCATTCATATACTAAGCAGTGACGGTAAAAATGCATCAATTCAGGTTCAAGTTCTGACTATGTCTTGAGAGCCAGAAAGAAAAGCTCTAAATATTGGCCTTGTGGGCCATAGTGAAATTTTGGTTCTTGAATGTAAAAGGCTTTGAAGCACCTGTGTAGCCTTTGATGTAAAAGAACTTATGTGGAGTCAGATTTTTGGCATGAAAATTAGGATTTTACTTTGCTTTTTATTTGAAGTATTTTAAATTTTCTGATGTTTATGAACTTTCATGAGGGATATAAATAAAATCTGTCTGAAAAAAATTTTCATCCTTTGCTATTACACTGTGGAATACGTATCAGCTAGAGATGTGCTGTCTGTCTTTTAAAGACTTTCCTATATCCCTTTATTTCCAATAGGTGTGAAATTCACCTGGTTTTAGTGCATTACTGAAACACCTGCATAATGTTGGATAATTTTTCTCTGCCTTGGGAACTGTTCTTTTTTTTTCCCCTCCCATCAGTTAACAGATGCTCCCTCTGCTTGTTTTGAAGCTGGAAAAGATAACACAAGGTAGTACCTACATAAACAGAAAATTACTCTTTCAACATTTGTTGGCAGCAGTCCTGGGTTAGTTACGTATGGATGTCCCCTCACAGATGTAGAGGTGATATTAAACTGAGGTGTCATGTGATACCAATTAAACATGTATGTCAACTGGCTTCTGTTCAGTGCTTTGTTTTTCTGAGCGTTATTCCAGTGTCTCCACAAAAACCCCAACCAACCAAGCGAAAAAACCCCCAACAATCCACAAACTACCTTTAGTTTTTGGTTGTTGTTTTTTTTTTTTTTTTTTTTTTAAACTACAACAACAGAAACAGCCTGACAGAATGATTTCCTCTCCCACCATAACATTAAATATTAAGTTACTAATGTGTTCCAAAATGGTCAACATTTTGCCTTTGACCCTTTGGACATAACGATAGACATGGTGCAAGTCTGTTAGTTAACTTGCAGCCACACAGAGCTTGAGAAAAGTGTTCTGTACCACTGGGAAGGGAAGTTACCCACTCTTTCCAGGGGGACAGACTTCCTCCTAAGTGTTTCAAAAGGTCTGAGGTAAGAGTTAAGATATTTTTAGATACAATAAAACTATTTTTAAATCTTTTTTTTTTTTTTTTTTTTTCCTCCAGTTTTAATGGCTCCCTTGGAGCCCTCTGTAGTTTGAATTGTTGTAACTAAGGTACCTGGTGCTTAAGTTGAAAAAATGAGTAATGCAGTCCTAGCAGTACTTTAAAAAGCTCTTTGTTACAAAAAGGCCTTCTTGGAACATGTCACATATAGAGAGTATATGATCATATAAAGTTTTGGAAGTAGGCTATGAAGTCTAGTTTGTCTGGAATAGAGGTGCTGTGCAGTACATGCTTTTGTTGCTCACAAAGGGCTGCAATATGTGTATTTCTAGCAGTAGTGCATGGCCTCCTGTTTACTTGTTCCTACCTCTACGCCGTCTCCTCAGTGGTGCCAGTGCAGTGTTTTGGACATCTCTACGGTGAAAATATGTACAGTAAGCTGATTCCCTCAATAATCCAGAGAGGAGGAAAATGCCACTTCTTCAGCTAGATCAGTTTCTCAGCCCAGATTACTATAGCCCATGTGTATAATCAGTGAATACACAGGTGTTATAATTAAGAAATATACAAGAGAGTTTGGCTAAGCAGGTTCAAAAGAACAAATGGAGGGCTTACCTTTGTCTTAGGGTAAAGAAAACTCCAAAAGGAGGGATCTCCAGAAAGAGATCCTCCCCAATAGTAGTCAGCTCTTAAATGGGTCTGGGAGAGTTGGAGCCAAGCTCCACTCCTTCCAGGAGCACAGGTCAATTGCCTTCATCCTCGTCTCAGCTGGTCAATCAGAAGTTCAGGCTGTGATTCAGCAGTTCCCATACACCGTGCCATGGGGCGGTGGTGTGAGAGTGCAAAGCAGCAGCTCTGAGGTATCAGGGCAGGGCTGCTCATGCCCCCTGGCTTCTGAACAGCTGCTGTATCTGCATGTTGCTTTTCACTGGCATGTGTGATATCCAGGTAAACAAGGGAGAAGATATAAAGACAAGTACCAGAATGTGATAGTTTGAAGTTTTGAGCCTACCTAATGGAACCACTTTCAATAAAGGATTACAACTGTGCTACTAACTGGTAGGACGCACAAAATTCAGTTTACCCTTCTATGCCCCCTCAGCCAGGCAAGTAATAAATTCATGTACCTTCTCCTTCAGGCTGTGTCTGTTCCACACTTTCCATTGTACCTATTAAATATGAAGGGACATGTTTACCTGAGGTGTTTTCCAGCCCATATCTTTCAACCTTCAGGAGGGACAAAGCCACAAAGCCTGCTAGGGCATGGCACAGCCCTCAGTCCAGCATCTCGTCCTTCCTATTTACAAGAAGAAAAAGGCTTATGGAATATTATTATGCAATATAATAAAATATTATAACATAAAATTATTATGCAATAAGCAAAGGCTGGTTGGGGTTGCAGAAGAAAAACACCATTCTGTAGGTCATGCTCTTGTCCAGGTCCTTGGTGGCTCCTCTGTGCCTCGTGGGTCACTGGGTTACTTGGCTTGGAAGCTTGAGCCGTGCCTCCAAAAGACTTCTGACAAAAACTGTAGCTATTGCATTATGTCTGTTTTCTGCAGGGAGTCATGTGGACTGGTTTTCTCTAGTGAAAGACATTGAAATAAGCTTCACCTGACTTAACCTCACAGTGTTTTTTCACTTCAAAGCTATGAAATTATTCCGTGTGTATGTAAACAGATGTACACACGCACACATATATATTTGTTACTACAGCATCCATGTATGTTAATATAGATTAAGAGACAATATGTGCAATAGAAGGTCAGATTCTGTTTTATTTACTGTTGTACTCTATAGATTTTTTGTCATTTGTTGGGAGCTGGAAGAGCCATGAGCCTGACTTACGCGTCTTCTAAGGCTGCTGTAATTTTTGGCACTTTTTGTCAGCATCCTTATCCTCTCTTTGACAGTTTTGGTAGCTTTCAACAAGGAAGGGAATAGCTGTAATGGATGTGATTACAGCTTTCTCTTTTCCCTCCTCTAGTTGCAAACTTGATGAGGCTCAGAGTTCTGCATGGATTTCTTTTCTGACCTGCTGCTGGTTGCTTGTACCCCTGAAGTACGCAAGGCACCATGTCTCTCCCAGCACAAATCCAGGGAGTCCTCGTATCTGAAGCTCATTTGTGAGATCTGGTTTCTAGCCAGCATGCCTGGGACTACTGTGTGTAAGGGTGTGGGTTCTGCATGCATTACAGCCAGCCTGGTAATCCCATTCCCTCACTGATTTGGAGAATATTGCTCTCTGCCTGTCCTTTTTATAAAAGGGACAAAAAAATTGTATCTCATGGACACTCTCAGTTTTACTTCTAAAATTCCTCTAAGATGCTACTTTAAGATTTTCCTTTTCAACAGAGTAGCCATTATTTAATATTTATTGCCTTTCTAAGCTTTTTGAAAACTGTATTTCTTGCATAGATCTTGATTGATCGCTGTTATACCAGCAGGCAGATTTTTATGTCATGTTGAAACAATATGTATGTGAATATATTAACTTGGGAGGAGTGAGGAATGTGAGTGAGTGAGGCTGTGAAGAGACCAGCCATGCGCCTGTACAGCCTGTTGTGGAGTCAAGCGGGCTCACCCTTCCCACTGCTTAAGCTTGCTCAGAGCTGGGTATGTGCTGAGCGTGGATGAAACAAATGTAGCATCTGCCCAGGAAAGTTTACACAGGTATACATGAGAGGAGGAGGAAGCATGTACCCACAGTTCTTGTTCTTTGATGTTTTCTGGAGAATTGACGGTCTATTCGAGGACAACCATAAAAAATTTTGCTCACTTTTCTGGCTTTGCCATCTGCCTTCACTGATCAAAGAACGTCAGTTACCATTACCTCTACTCCAGAATGAGGAGGTCTGAGCCAGACAGGGATGCTGGGAGAGTCAGTGCAGGGTGGGCTTCTGTTTTCCCAGAAGCAAGCAGTAAAGATCTGTGAAGCTCTCACCTTAAGTGCAGCAAAAAGCAACATTACCTAGTTGTGAGACCCAGGATTCAGGTTTCTCTATGAAGGTGAAATGCAGTCTCGTGGGCCACTTTAATTTGAGATTTAGTACCTTTCTAGTAGCTTGGAACAACAGAGCATAGCCAAAGCATATGTGCAAGCCTGATTCATTTGCACCTATTCATCAACGTCAATCTTGAGAGGGTAGAATTAGTTTTAGAAAATCTTTGAGATTGCTGCTATATCCTAAAAATACTTCTTGCTGAAATTTAGTATGACACATAAGGCTGCTTACTTACGCTTTTGTATAACTGCCTTCCTAGGTACAGATGAGATATTTATATATGAGGTCTTTGTTCCTTGTTTGCTGCTGGTTTATATTAAATTTCTGGATCATCAGAATCTCAGAGGAGGAAGGTGCTGATTTAAAAGGAAAAAAAATATTTTTCTGCACAGCACAGGTGCAGTTGTAGGGCTTTGGATGTTACATATGCCTCTGGGCTGTAGTCAGAGATGATTAGAGCTGGCATGAACACAGAGCCATGCTGCAACACAAGTCATTCGTACAGGGGGTAGGCAGTGCAAGTAGCCCTGACATTTGGGATGGGTACCGGCTGCCCTGTGCTTCCACCTTGAGCTGCTGCCTGAATCCCTGGGGTTGCTCTTGGTTTGTGTGGTACTGCTGTATGAAATGGAAGGCTACATCTGTCTGGGTGCTTGCCGATGAGCTGTCTGAAGGGAGGAGGTGAAATCTGTTTGAGACCAGCCGTCCTCACAGGTGGCTCACACTGCTGGCATCAGTTCTAGTTGTCTTTCTGTTCACACACATCTTGGTGTTCCTCCTTAGGGCCCAGCACAACTGCAGCACAGCAAACTCCATTTTGACATCTGTTTATAAGATTCAGACATGCTTTTTACCTAGAATAAGATGATTCAAAAATGCCACGAGATGGCACTGCACTAGCTCTGCTGCAGGTGATGACAAAATACCTTTGAAGGGAGTATCAGTGGGCTTCAGTGTCAATGTGGTGAGGATTGGTAGACATTGCCACATGTGCGCAGCAGTACTGGTTCAGAGTTGAGTGAAGCTTCTTCTTGCTTCCCCTGGAATTTGGTAATCAATCTGTCCCCAGTGGAGCTTGTCAGGTCATTCTCTTAGGGTGCAGGTAGAGAGGAAGGGAGGGTTCGCAGAGGGGAAATGGAGTGATGACAAAGGTTGCATTAATCAGTGACTTCTTGCGCTGCGAGGCTACTGTGCTGCCAGAGAAAATGTGTCCCATTCTCCTCTGGTACTTTCTTCCAAGATTGTTGCAGCAATAGACAGGCAGTGTCTTCTCAGCAGATGTTTTGTCTTGGAAAATTGTCTGCAGTTCCCTTTTGAAGGGGCTTGTGCTCTTTTCTTTTCTCTGTGTTCTTGGGCTCTTTAAGATGGCATGGGCTATTCCCTCATTCCCTGCCCCTTTCTAGGTGTCATTTTTAATTGCTCCCAGCCTTCAGCTGCTTTGCAGCTTTTGGTATTAATTGATTTCACTGAGCAGTCCCCTTAGCAGGAACCATAATAGGCAATCCCAGGGCTTCAGCGCTTGTCCTGTTCCCAGACGAAGCTGACTTTACCAGTGGAACAAGTTGGGAAAGTGCCCATTGCTGAATTCTACCTTAGAACATCACAAGGATAACAGCAGAGCAGGGAGATGACCAAGTGGTGCCTGTCTGCTCTGCCATGTGTGTGCCCTGCCACGCCATCTGTTAGCATTACCCAGAACTAATCCACTGAGTTTCCAGGCCATCTAAAAGTATAACTATATTAGTTCTGGGAAATGTAAGTCCTTTGATATTTAATACAGGTCACTTTTGCCATTCTGCCATTTTGCCATTCATTCCATTTCATAAGAAATTATGTCCAGGTTTCCAGCGAACAAAAAGTTGGATATGGGCACACTATCCCACTGTGGAGTCAGCAGAATTTCCCCAGTTCCATAGATGCACGGATTGGGGTATAAAAGCTAGATTATTTTTTCAGGGACATCCAGAGAACTAATATTGAAATTGCGATTCCTTTCTGTCCTGTGCTCAGTCCTTTAAAAAATGACATGTACACACTCCATGGACATATTCACTAATAAATACACTAACACAGAGGATGGGTACAACACCCATGCTTACAATTCAGTAGATCTTTTTCCTACTTAACTGCCTTTTTGTCCCCTCTTCCTACATCATGGTTGTTTTCTCTCTCCGTGCCTTTCTCAAGACATGTCCCCTTCTCTTGGGCTTCCTGAGCTTGTCATCTTCCTCTTGTATTTTTCATCTACTCTGCCTTCTCCCGCTGAGGTTGGCTTCTGCATTCCTCAGTAACAAATGTACAGCCAACAAACTCTTTTAATAGCTCCATGTGCTGAGTGAAAAGGAAAGCACAGTATTCCAAAGACTGGGGGCTTTAGCTAGGCATAGAATGGCCTGTCAAAGAATGCAGAAGAATATGATGAACATCCTACATGCTTCTGTGTGTCTGGTTCCATCTTAGCTTCATTTTCATATCGGTGCGAATCAGTTTTTCTCATGGGTACAGTCACAGAGAGTACTGATAGTTAGCACTTATGTTGCCAAGGCAAGATGGTTTGCAAACATTAATTAAAAAGTCCCAGTGAAGAAGAGAAGCGTAAAGCTAAGGTTTTGGAGCTAGAGAAGCAGAGTCACATATAGTTTAGGCATTTTGTACAAACTCATGCAAGAGATCAACTAGAAGATTTAAACCTAGAAGAAGTTGAAAGCTAAACATGATTGCAGGGCCAATGCCAACTCGTCTTTGACCACAACAAGATGATGGTTGATGCCTAGCTCCCAGCTCTCAGTTATGGCACTTGATACATTCTCTCAGCACTTTAAAAACAAAGAGATGCTTCTGGAGATGTTGTTTATCTTCTTTCTACCCATCTGTGTTTTTTGCCTACATCCATGTTTTTCAGGGAGAGGGATTGCTTCACAATTCAGTTTAGCCAAAGTTGAGAACAGTGAGTAGCAGATTTCTCATAGGTTCGTTGCAGCTCAGCTGCACTTTGCTGGATTTATTTTGTTTTAATACGTTGCCCATTTATCTCCTGCATAATCCCCACTGGGGAGCTGCCTCCTTTTTGGCAGACTTTCATGATTTGCTACTTCTTGACTACAGTGGTGGGAGCATATATGATGATCTGTGTTTGGCATCGATCCCACCCAGCACCATGGGGTACCTTGCAGAAGTAGCATGTCCTTATAAGCCAGAATGTTATGAAATTCATATTAAACCCTGCTGTCCAGAGGCAGCTTGGCCAGGGCTGACTCACCCTTAAGCTTGAAATAATTTCCTTTATTCTGTCTCCTCAGACCCTGCTAAAGAATCTGTCCCCTTCTTTCCTGTAGTTCTCCTTTAGATACTGAAAGACTGTTCTCAGGTCTCCCTGGGCCTTCTCTTCTCCAAACTGAACAGCCTCAGCTCTCTCAGCCTGTCCTCACAGGGAAGTATTCCATTCCTTGGATCATTTTTGTAGCACTTCTCTAGATGTGCTCCAACAGGTGCTCATGGACTTGTTTCCTATTGGAACCCCCGAGCAACATGTAAGTTCTTTGGTGGGGAAAGCAAGATCGTTAGAAATAGTTGTTCAGAAAAGATAAATTTCTCGAAACCTGTACCTTGCGAGTGCCTGAGGTTGTAATGCTGTGTATGTAGACAGATCAAAACAACAACAACAAAAAACTTCCTAAGTTAAGGTCTCAAAAAATGTTTCCTGCATTGCAGAGAAAATGAAGTCATTCAGAAGAGAAGAAGCAAGTACTAAGAATTTGGGAAGGGATAACGGCCTTAATCCCATGCTTTAGTATCGGCGCTTCCTGCTGCACCTGCTGAGCTTTTGCAGCAGAAAATGCAAATGTCCGTGGTCTTGGGCAGCGCCAGCCTTTTGGCTTCCCTATGTTTGATATCCCTGGATACCAGCAATGATGAGGTACAGGTTCAGTGGATGTTACCATCTCTTTCCCATGCACTGCTGCTTTTCAGCTGTCATCCTAACCTCTAGGGACCACAGGCAACTCATGTAAATTAGAAGTGCATTGGAGCTGATCAAGCTTACCTTGAATAGTCCTGAGCAGCTGCAGAAATATGAGGAATGGAAGTCCTGGTCCTCTCTGAGGATGCCTGTGCATGTACGGAGTTCAGCTGTGTCAGGACCGAGCACATGATCCCATGGGCTGGGAGGAATTCTCTGAATGACTCAGCACACATTTGTTGCTTTTTGTAACTGAGTGGGAAAAGAATCTTTAAAATCAAGTTTTCCTTCATATTTTGTATGATTCTGATATTAGAGAGTATGTCAATAAGCCACCTTTTCTACAATCGGGGCCCAAACATTACAACCACAAACTCCGCCAATAGTCTGGTTGAAATCCCTTCCTCCAATCACTCTTCCACTTTTCCCTTTTAGACTCATAATAACTTTTCACAGTTTCTCAAGTAATTATAGCATCTTCTTGAAAGTATCTGGACTTCTCGTGTAAGATAACAATAGGAAGATAGCATGTAAAATGCAAATGCTTTATTTCTTATCGTTCATACAGGAAAAAAAAAAAAAAGGCTCAAAACCAAGTTTGATATCCATTACAGGTCACCTTCAGGGTTGCTGAGCTGTGATGACAGGTATTTCTTCACACTTGATAAAAATGCGTGTGTATTTATTACATGGGCAGAACACAATTTATGAGCTCCTCAGCTATTTCTTTCCTGGGGCTTGAATGGAGCTGAGTATTAGGAGATGAATGGCCTGGCTAACATTTTGTTTTCTGCTTTCACACCTTTGCATGTTGTTTTTGGGGTTGTTTTTTTAATGGAGTCAGTAATCTTCCTATTTGTGAAGAACATGATGAAAATACGTTGGCAACGTCTACCTGAGTCTGCAGGCAGCCTGAAGCTGTAGTCTGGGGGCACGTTAGGAACTGTCTCAGCAGCATGCAGGTCTGGTGCCTGGCTCCTGTAATTTCAGCAATGCCATCATGAATTGCTGTACTGCTGACCGGTGTGTGGTCTGGTAAAAGGGTGAACATATGACAACAGATGCTCTTCTGTCCTTGTTATTTTTTTTCCATCAATATGAACTGGAAGTTGCTTGTTCTAATTGGTGTGTTAGGATCGTCTGGCACCTCAGGCAGGAATATTCCTGCACAAAGGGCAGTTTTAAATACCCCTTAATTATGGTCCCATTTCAGAAACTCCCCTGAGAGATGCCTTGCAGAATGTGTATGAAAGCAGTTTTAACAGCTGTGGGAGTTCTGGCTGGTGTTTTGCTATCTCAAGTGCTTTACTATCCAATTCAGATCACTGCTGTATTTTGTGAGTGACACTTCTGAAAATATCAGTTCTTGTTCCACATTTGACCCTTTATAGAATCATAGAATCCTTAGAGTTGGAAGGAACCTTTAAAGGCCATCTGGTCCAACTCCCCTGCAATGAACAGGGACACCACAGCTAGGTCAGGTTGCCCAGGGCCTTATTCAGCCTTGCCTTGAAAGTCTCCAGGGACAGAGCATTAACATCACTAGGCAACCCGTTCCAGTGCCTCACTACCCTCACTGAAAAAGACTTTTTCCTTATATCCAACCTAAATCTCCCCTCTTTAAGCCACTTCCCCTTGTTCTGTCACCACAGACCCTGCTAAAGAGTCCGTGCCCTTCTTTCCTGTAGCTCCCCTTTAGACACTGAAAGGCTGCTCTCAGGTCACCTTGCAGCCTTCTCTTCTCCAGGCTGAACAGCCCCACTTCTCTCAGCCTGTCCTCACAGGAGAGTTGTTTAATCCCTTGGATCATTTTTGTGGCCCTCCTCTGGACACACTCCAACAGGTCCATGTCTCTCCTGTACTGAGGACTCCACGTCTGGCTGCAGCACTGTAGGTGAGGTCTCGCTAGCATAGAGTAGAGTGGCAACATCCATTTGTTAGGGATGAGTAAATACTTCACTGTCGCTTAGCAACATTAACTGTTGCTTAAGTAAAAATTTCTTTGTTGTGTGATTTTCCAAGTTTTTAAATATTTCATAAAACATTTAACTTCCTTTTTGTTGGCACATAAATAAAGAGAAAGTGGTGCTTAAAATTATTAAATAGTAATTCAACTTAAGAATTGAGCCTTTCAGTCTAAGCTAGTAATTTCTGGAAGCGACGTTGATGCACCTGTAATGGCTTTGAAATTGTCAGAAGAAAAACTCTGTTGCTGAAAACATGTTTTGTAAAAGATCCATTAGCCTAGTATCTTCCTTTCGGTCAAAAGAAAGGATTTGTGGATGATAATGGCTCTCAAAAATACATGTCCTGTCTTTCTTACATCAGGTTCTGTTTTAGAGAATTATGTGAAGTTTTCAGATACTGGCAATTTGCTGAGCGTATTGCTATTCCTCATCCTCAAAAAAGCTGCCTGTTACACAAGTGGCTGTCAAAATGTATAGATTCTATTTATTGGCCTTTATAAAGTGCTTATTGCTGTGATATTCAGAGATTGTGCATGAATTAAAAAAGAACAGCAAAGAAGTCATCTTGGAGGAATCAATGTGACTCCTTATGCTGGGCACGTTCCAACATAGAACGCCGTATAACTGGGATGGGGGTGGACACAAGTAATAGGAAAAACTATTTGCAGGTAAGTTTCAAGACTCAAGTCTTTAAGTCTGAGCAGCCTGGCACTCTAACCCCTCTCTGGCTACGCAATAGCCACAGTGTGACTCTTGTACCTTCATGTCTAAGGTGGCCAGCACAGGTGTCTGCAGCTGCTCTGCAGGCGCGAGCACAGGGACACTGTGTACTCCTCCCACAGAGATGGGCCACAAAGATGATCAGAGGGCTGGAGCACCTCTCCTATGAAGAAAGGCTTGGTAGATATGCTTGTTCATCCTGGAGAAAAGAAGGCTCCAAGAAGACCTCACTGTAGCCTTCCAGTGACAAAAGAGATTTTTTAAACTGGAGAGACGAGCTTTTTCCACAGTCAGATAGTGACAGAACAAGGGAGAATGGCTTTATACTAAAGAAGGGGAGATTTATGTTAGATGTCAGGCAGGAATTCTTTACTCAGAGGGCGGTGAGGCACTGGCACAGCTGCCCAGAGAAGCTGTGGGTGCCCCATCCCTGGAGGTGGTCAAGGCCAGTTTGGATGGGGCCCTGGGCTGCCTGAGTTGGTGGGAGGCACCCCTGCACATGGCAGGAGGGGGAGAGTGGGCGTGCTTTAAGGTCTCTTTCAATCCGTGCCTTTCTGTGGTTCTGTGACTCTATGATTCTGCCACACTGATGGCACCTTTAGCAAGAAGTATACTCAAAGTAAGGTATTTCCCACCTCTGGCTGGCTCAGGCAAAGTCTGTATGGGTGGGCTCTGGCTCTTTGTTCCCTGAAACTGCTGCTTCTGTCGTTGCCACAGCATCCAATGAACTTGACTGTTGTCTTTTAAGGGGAAAATGATTCCACCAAAAGGTGCCTAGTTGTTCAATATGCGGATGGACATTCTTGCAAATATGGCTTTATACATTGAATTTTTTTTTCTCCAAGAAATTTTGAAGAAAATTTCTAAATGAACAGTTTATTTGAAAACTTCGTTAGCATTTATTGTTGGGATGATTTAAGTTTTGATTTCATTGTTACCAGTAAAATTGAAATTGTTATCTTTCGTCTAGTTCTGACAAGAACGCTGGTTTCTGTACATTTGCAACTTTTTCTCGGAGAAGTTCTTTGCAGTTTAAGATTCCTGAGGTGCAAACAGTGAAGACACTGATGCAATTCAGATGGATGGTTGAGATCCTAAATATTAGATTGCCCTTAATAGCTCATGTCATCCTATTTTATCTGCTCTGCAGAACAGCAGCTCGGCATGCTACAGAAATACTAACAGAGAAAGAGTTAAGAAAAAACAATCCAAGTACATGGTCTCCTGAAATAATGTGCATCTGACATAGTTTCTGACCTTATGCCTTTGCTTTCCCTCCTTCCCCCTCCTCAGTCCCGTTTTTCATTAAGATGTTGGAACTGGATCAATGCTCTGAGGGCAGGAGGCTGCTGAGGTCCCGAGGTATGGGTGGAACTGACTGTGATGATGAAGTGGACCCTCATTTTGTATTAAAGGCTGATGCTAATCCCTCTTCTCCATTAAGAAACTGCCACCAAAGAGCAAACTTATTTCCTTGTGTTTTGACAGAAGATGAACAATTGCATTTGCAGAAGCGATTTGGGAAAGCGCAAAAGCTGTCAGCACAACCAGAGGTGGCTTTCAGTGTGTGTGTTCCCATGCAGCAGCTCTATGCATTGCAGGTATCTGCTTTTTCCTGACCATGTATGTCCATATGCTGATTTATGTGAAAGCACAGGCACGTACAAGACTGCTGCAGGGCCCAAAGTTGCACTCAACCTCCTGTTTTTGATAGTTATGGATATGAGAGGTTTCTCAGTGGCTGATAACAGGTCTGTTATCTCTGCAGGGAAGCTGGCTGAGGGATAGGTGCTGATCCTTTGCTGCCTTGTGCCATGGGTGGTCCTTTGAATTGCTGCAAACAGGAATTCAAAGTGCCACACAAAGTGCCACACTTCCGATCAGAAGGCATGCTGCACCATGTGCTCATGTGGATGTTTCCACAAGGTGCCAGGAGGTAGCTTGGTTTTCTTCTTAAACAATCTGCTTATACAAGAAAGAGCTCTTCAAGACTCTGAGAAATCAGACATGAAAAACAGAGTTTAGGCATGGCTCCAGAGGTAAGCATTACCCTGCAGCCTACTGAGCAACTGAGTGAGGCAGGAGACTCATTTTTCCCCCTCCAGAAGTCAGCCCTGCTTGTTTGTTTGGAGATATCCATGTGTATCCTCAGGATGAGCTTTGCCTGTAATTGTCATATTTATGGCACTGGAGATTGCTGGATGGTGGGATTGATCAGGGACGTGATCCTGTTTTGTTCATGGCTCTGGGAGTCAGGCACTTGGATTCAACTCCTAATCCTTCCACCATCTGCTGTCACTGTGACCTGGTAGCACAATGTCCTTGTGTCTCACTTGTCCTGTTGATAAAAACGGACTGCAGCTTTTTGCTGTATCCTACGAAAACTAAGAAGCCAAATTCTTCTTCTTTGCAAATGACTGAGATCCCTGGCTGAAAGCTACTATGTTGAGATAAAATATATTATTATGGTTTGTTGCAAAACAAAAGAAAAATGATTTTAATTGTGTGCCGTTTGAGCAATCAGTTTCTCGCAAGAATACAAATAAAGATCACAGCTTTTCATGTCATTTAACAGAGGCAGTTGGTAGCAGCATGAAAGAAAAATACCTTAGAAAATTCAAGCACAATCATCTACAGAGAAAATACTTCAGTTCTTGCCTTTTTATCTTTCCTTTTCAGTTCTGGGTTTCTTCCCCACATGCCTCTCAGATAGTATCCCTTATGATACAGTGGTCTGCAGCTAGCTTGGAGAGATGCTCCCTTCCCAGTATCCAAGTCTTCATTTTGTGGCATCAGTCAGAGTATATTAAGGAGTGGGTGGCAGGAGGAAGGGTATTATTTGACAACTAATATTGTAAATGCTATCTAATACAGTTTGTATATGGGAACAGTAATAGTTGCTGCTACTGTGTCTTTGTTGCTGCAGGGAAAATGCAATAAATAGGAATTTTAGAGAAAGATCTGATGATGAAGGGTCCTGGGATTTCATCTGCTGCTATCGCGCTACCACTGTTAAATATCTCTTCTCATCTTAGTGGGAAAAAAATAATCTAGACCTAAACAGATCCTGACATGCTGTAGACGTACAACACGAAGGCACTATACATACCTATTCCCATTTTAACTCATCCATATGATACTCTGTGGAAAAACAATGACACTGTGTTTCACAATAACTTCCATTTCAATAATCACTCTGCAAAGACTAATCATTCATGCCTTGTGGTAACTTAGTTTGTTGTTATTGAATAGGTGAAGAGGGTGAGATGCTCCATAACCACACTGTAAAGCAGTAGCAAAGCTGGGAGGAAGGCACAGAATGCACACTTCTCACCTTTTTTGCCCCATCCACTGCACTGTACTTTTTCCAGGAGACAGCAGCATCTGCCATTGCACACCATTTATCTGTTCCCTTGCTCAAAGCTCATTGTTTTCCCTTGTACTTTTCCTCTTTGTCAAGGCACCAAACCATGTCAAAGACTGTAGAGCAGATAGATACTGAAGAATAAAGTGGTAAGGAAATAAACTTATTTGCTTATTAAAATAAAAGCATGCATTATTTAATGCACACTCTGGGAGTAGAAGGAAACAAGACAGTCCTCTCTCTCTTTTCCATGTGTTTCTTGTGTTCCTAAAGACCCTTGTAAGAAGCTGCTGCTGGACTTCCCCAGCTGCTTGGCTGCAGTGATTACATGGGATAACGGGACATATACCCAGTATTTTATTTCAATTTCTCTTCCAGAATTAGGCAGGAAGTTGTATTCTGGAGCTGTTATATGCCTTCTTACATTAGACTGTGATGGACTGGTCTGTTCTGGACCAAACTGTGGTATTGGCACACTTAAGGTCTCTTCACTTGAAACTTTGAACTCTACAGGGTTTTCTGCCAGAACTCAGTCCTCCTGTCCTCAGTACTGCTTGCATCTAGTACTATTTAGTCTAGTACCATTTAGCCTCCTATGAAAACCCATGTAATTTCCTCAGTCTTGAATCTCTCTGCATCTTCTGATAACCACAACTTACACAACTCTGACTGCCTGCTCCCCTTTTTTGGATTCAGAGAGATCCTCTAAGAAACCCATAAGCATTTCTGTGTAACAAAATGTGTGTATTTTAATGTATATTTTTTTCATCTCTGATCTTGTCTTCAGCTGAGATTTTCCTGAAAGCCACCTGCATTATCTGCATGATGGTATTTTGCCACTTCTGTGACCAGCTGAAGTTTAACCCGCTAGGGCTATATTCCTAACAGAGCAGGAAGTCTGAAGAATAAATTTAGAGGAATTTGGATATAAACTCATTTATATTTAAAATAATTAAGCTAAATTCTATTACTCTGATCAGAGTGACCCAAATTACAGCAGGAGTTTTTGAAGCTTCTCTGTCAGAAGTCCCCAGAGTTTTTCCTTCTGCCAAGTTCTGTGCCCAAGGAGACCCATCCTCTGCTTCCCCTCCTGTGAGGACTTTGTAGCTTTCTGTGTCTGGTATGCCATCTGGGCACTGGCTCATCCCCTGTCTTGCAGCATTTGAACTAGGAAACCCTTTGGTAGAGACAGCTGTGATCTGGCCAGCCTCCTCTTCTTGCTGACACAGTCCCTTCTGTTGTTTTTTGGTTCGATTTCACTCTATGAAAAGGCTTTGACTGTCTCTGCTGACAAGTTCAAAGGTCATAACCATTATTTTAGCAGTGTGACTGATCATTTTCAGGTTACCAGTCCACCCTTGGATCGTTTATTCCTTCCCCTGGTGAGATGGAGGATGTCTAATTCAGTCTGTGTGAGGCTCTGTCACTGAGCTGCTCAGTCTACTTTTAATTTTTGTTCCTCAACATGTGTGACTTAGCTTAGTGAATAACTGTGGATTCAGAAGGGTTAAGAAGAGGGCTTATTCTATGCGTACATGAGACACTGAGGCCCAGATGGTGTGCTTAATTACTCTGACCAGCTCTGGCACCATCCTGCTCCAGAGGGAATTAAATGAGGAATGGCATGTCAGCGACTGCCCCTTTCCAATCTCCCCAGAGTACATCAGCTGTACAAGCCCCACAGCACATTAGGGCCATTTCAAACATTGCTAAGATGAAGTGGCTTTGGGGCAGTGGCTACCCTTGAGGTTTCCAGCTGGACTTTTGCACACCCCTCATTGCAGGTGACTCCAGGACACAGCTTTCTTTGCAGAAGAAGCCAAATTCTAGGCGTGAGCATGGCTACGTGCTCACAGCTTCTAGAGCCTCTAATATGTGATGCAAGCTTTCTCTAGTTGTTTTATTGTTCATTCTTGTCCATCCTAGTCACTGTCACATGCATGGAAGCATACTGTCTTGGTGGTTTGCTTGGCAATATTCCTGCGTCTGCACAGGGCCAATCCACACTTAGTGTCAGGGGAGAAAACCCAAACTATAGCCATAGTGTGAGCCCGAGCACCAAAGGAGTGCAGATGGCCCCATGGCAACATGTGAGCACAGCACAAATAGAGCAGCTCAGCCTTTCCCAAGGAGCCTCGGGCTGAGGTGGCTGTTGATTTTTAAGTTGTTTTTAAGATGTTTGACAGTTGTGATTTAGGGTGGAAATGCTCCTCACTGAAGAGTGATGTGTGGCCTTTTTCCAGAGGAAATTGAGTTTGATTTCACCACACCATTAGCACTGAACATCACAGATTGAGCCTGCACCATAGAGTGTTTTTGCTGTGTTTAAGTTTGCGCTCAGGAATGAGGCACTGTTTGTGAGGGAACAACTTCACTTTGCAGTTATCTGTGTGGGCCTCAGTAGGGCTTTAAAACAGCACGGACTGCTCTTCACATGGCTTGGAAAACCTAAGATAAGTGCATCCCATACTGCCTGCTTCTCCACCTGTCAAAATGCCTCTGTTGACTGCAGAAATGCACTCAGCTATAACAGTTGAGAGGCCATGAATCCTATTTCCAGGTCTGTACTCCATAATTTTCTGTACTTCGCAGCTCCTACTTAGTAAGCCTGGCTCAAACCAAGCTGGCGAGAAGTTGAGTGCTGCAGTCCGTTATGGAAATGGGCTCCATGGGGGGACAGGGTATGGCTCAGATCTACGGGCAACTGATTATTTATTTGGTCAGTTTATGGTGGTTTTGAAAATCCCATAACAAATGGGCAGAGTTGGGTTTTTATAGGTGCGTTAACACAAACTCTGAGAATGGCTGTATTCTGCAAAATGCCTCGACTGAGGTCAGGTGAAGACCGAAGTCCCCAGTCTCCTTGAAAGTGCCTGAACACTCTTTGCAAACAGAAAATTCAGTGTGAGAGAGGGCGTCATCCTGGTGCTGGTTAGCAAAAAAGAGACAAGGGAGTTTTGGGAGCTTGGTATCCCTGTGGATTCAGGATTATTCTTTCTAAGAAAAGCGAGCAGGTAAAAACACCGTAGGAAAGCAGCGTTAAAAACAGGTATTGCCTTTGAGTCTAAATGCTTAAGTCAGCTCAAATCGCACACACACTGAGTGCTGCCGCTTGACACAGCCATGCGCTCCTCTGGGCTGATGTGGGGGCTGGGTGCTTATGGCAGGGCCATAGGCACTGGGGCTGCAGGGTGCACGCATGGCTCCAGGCAAGCATTGCAGTTGGCCCGCTGGGCCTACAGCAGGAAAGGCGGAGGGGCTCTGGGAGGCAGATGAAAGCCGCCAGCCTTCCCCGGCAGGCGGAGCCTGGGGGCACTTTGCAGCCAGCCCTGCAAGGTGATCGTCATAAGAGGGATAATGGCTTGTTTCGGGTTAATAGATCCTGACGGCCTAATTTCCCCTGGTGAAAATAAAAGGGAATAAATCTTATAAATACTGTAAAATCGATAGCTTGCAGTGAAGGGGCTGACAACAGGACCCTATATCCGCAGCACATTATTTTCTTCAATTGTTCATTTCATGTTTTGAGCGGATGGCTTCCCTGTAGCTTTGCTAGAGCCAGGTAATCCTTCTCCTTTCCATCATGCCCATCTCTTAGCTGCTTGCATTTTCTTCACCTTTGGGTAAAGAGACAGCAGCCTTGTGCTTGTGGAAGAGATGTACTGCCCTGCCTGGAGAATGCTACCGCACCACAGCTTTTTGCGGGAACTTAGAGATGCCTTTTCTTCTAGCCATGAACAGCTTACAGACCTTTACCTGTAAACAATTAGATAGCAGTATCCTGACCCTCCTAAGTCACCCAGCCCCAGGAGGCTTTGCTCTGCATGCTGTGGCTGTGTTCCCCAGAGGAAGGCTGTAGCCTCGATTATGGCAGTGACCTGAAATGCTGGCAGATTAGCATTGCACCTCCTTGCCTTCCCAAGGTCAGAGTTAAAGATTCTTGTACCGAGTAGTCAAAAGCTTCCACAGATAAATTTGAGCCTCCTGAGACCAGTTTTCAGTATTGGCATCATTACAGAAACAGAGGATCATGAAATAGAAAGTTGTTAAACACTTGGGATGTATGCCTACGTGAATGCTGGGGAGAGCACCACTGTTGAGCACCATCGTTGAGCTGGAGTGAAGCTGGAATGTTGATCTGTTGCTAAGTGATGGGACCTGGGAGAGTAAGGCTGCTAGATCCTTGCTCACACACACCAGCATGAGCACAGCCTGCACAGTCCTCCCAAAGGATGATGGGTGCAAGCAAGCTTGGGAAGGTAACTTAGGCTAGAGTGGGTCTTTTCTTGCTATTGGCCTCTCTGTGAATTGAGGAGAAATGGTCTCTTTTCAGTTCTGTAGTGGACTTAATTTTAAAGCCAAGATGGAAGAACTGCATGTTTCACAATTTCCAAGTGCCAAAGATTGTTTAGGTCGGTACAAACTGTGGAAGAAGTTACTGTCATGTTGGGGTTATTGTCATACAACAAGATTTTAGGACATGCCTGTGTGTGTGATTGATCCCATCTCCCTGTTATAGGACTTTGGCCCTTTTCTGTCAAGACACTTGCCTCTGAGCTGTTGATGAAGTTACATTCTTTGTTAAAAGCAGAGAAAATTCACAGTTCACTGATCATTGAGGTTGTCTTTGAAATTTTCTCCCTTGAAAAGTGCATCCTGTTATTTTTTTCTCTCCTCTGCATGTTTTCTGTTTACAGTGCTGATGACATAGTGCAAGACCTCTCCTGATACGACCCAGAAGTCAAGGAAGACACTGCATAAAGTAAATGAAGTGTAATCTTAAGATGCAAACATTTTGCTCTTCTCATTATATACCAGTCTCCCACCAGGAATTCTGCTGATTTCAAATAACACCAAATGCAGAACATTAATGAATCTAATCCTAAATTAGATAGCACAGGTGGTGGTGTTTCTTTGCAACACTGTTTTGTGGAAAAATTAAGAACCTGATGCATTAGAGCTCCACCTCTCCACTGTGAAAGGTAAACAAAATCAGTGCTGCAGGCAGTCTGTGTTTACAGAGACAATGCTGGCAGCAAGCTGGGCAGAAGATTCCCCTAGTGACTCTCATGTGTAGTACATATCTTCCTATGCTGGAATAACTAATGAAATATGTACAATATTTAATGATACTCATAATGATAGCTGGTTCATATATAGCATTTTTTCAGATGCATGGGCTCAGAAATTATAATGCTTTTCAAAAATCGTCCAGTAAATCAATACCAACCCTGGGAACAGAGATTACCTGTGATGTACTTTAAGGGCTACAGAGGTGATTTTAGGGAGGGAGGGACAGCAGAGCAGGAAAGCAAGATTATAGTTATGAAGGCACTGAAGGAATCAGGTCCTCAGGAGAGCTGGAGCCTTTTTGTGGCATGTAGACATAGAGAAATGATATCCTTGTGCCAAACAATCGTAATGTCAGTGCATGTAGTAAGGTGAAAAAGAGTAAAGTGAGACCTCAAACAGAAATATACTTTTTGATTCCCACATCTCAGTCTGTGAGATATATGCAGGTGAAAGTTGTGTCTACAGAGCCCATGAGATGTGTGACATGAAGAAAGCCCCCCCGGGCATGTCAGGCCTTGTGACATGGACAGAGAGCTGGTGCAGGTACCTTTTGGTAAATGTGTCTTACAGCAGGAGCCCCAGCAGCACCACCCCCACCTCCTGCCCTGGGACCCTGCCCCCCAGTTGCGGTGGCACAACAGGAAGGGGCTGATAAGCTGCAGCCTGGGAAGGGGGATCAGCGGATGAAAAGGAGCCAGGGCTGTGCTGCAAATGTGTGGGATAAAGGGGCTGTGAAGGAACAGCTTGAGAGGGAATGGGAGAGCGTGAGTCTCGCACTTGCTTTGTTAAACTTGGCAGGTGTGTAGAAGCCATTTGTCTTTAGTCATTTAGCAGGTCAGTGGCAGAGCCAGAAATAGAATCCAGGTCTCCTGATCTCCGGGGCCACCACCGTATCTCCAAAACCATACTGCCTCTCCAAAGTTGTTTCAGAACTATGCAGCTTGCTGTGGGATTCCTACCCAGCCGGCTCTTTGACATGGCCAGGCAGGTGCTCTTTCATCATTGCACTGCGTTCAAAATCTGTGACAGCTTCACTTTTCACAAGAGTTAAAAATGAGTTTTTCATACGTGGGGGTCTTTTACTACTATAGGAAGAGGCAGAACTGTGATGCTGGAGAAGGTCACCTTCACTTAAAAAAAACTTGAATGTAAATCAGGAAGTGTTATGTATTTATTTGTTTATGATTTAGAAAATGCAGCTTAAATACATGATGCTTTATGGATACTTAAGAGAAAACTCTAGGAAGCTTCTGCATGCCTTCTGACTCACACATTATGCTGCCTAATGATGCAAAATCATGCAGACCTAGCTAGTGTGGAAATGAAGCCTAGGAGGATTTGTAAAGCAAGAGCCTGAGTCAAAGTCCTCTGAATTCAGTCTGCTGGGGTGTCAATTAAGTCCTGAATATGTTTTTCCTCCCTTCACATTGGCACTTGGTTCTGACGCAGCTGTGACTAGCATCTCACCAGGAGTCTCCAGTTCAGGCCACTTGAAACCCAACTCTTCTGCCCTGCTAGGAGGACTTCTCTTTGACACGGCACTGTTTTCTATGTAGTGCCTTTTCTTTTTAGGCTCATGTACTTTCCCAAGGAAACCCAGCTGCAGCATTAGTGTTAGGTATGGCACGAACACTCATGGCTGTAACTTAAAGAGGCTCGTAGCTTTGCCATATCAACACGAGTTCAACAATGTAGGGTGGGCATCATGGTCCATGGAACACTGCAGACAGAGCAGTTTGGAAAATGTTGGCTTTTCTTTCAACAGTGAAGGCTGTGCTCTTGCCCAGCAACCTTTCCACATCAGCTGTGTGTTTCCCATTGAAGCGAGGTATCAGCTGCAGACATGGTGAGGTGGCAGAGACAGGGCACAGCCTGCAGGCTGCAGAGTGCAGCCCTCCTGCTGTGCTGTCATCACAACCAGGGCTGTTGTTGTAGGGCAAAACCTGGGCTTTTTTTCCTTTCTGAAATGAAAGTAAGCAAAGTAAGCTTGGGGCTATGGTAAAAATAAATTTTAAAAAATCCTGAAGTGCTAAGAGAAGCTGAAACAGCACTTCTGGGATGGGATATTTGTGATGGTGCTATCAGGCCTGGCACACTCCCCTGAGAGGGAGCTCATGTATCATTTGCTTTCGCTGTTTTGAAGCCTCTTTTTCACATTTTAACAGAATATTTGTCTTGATTTGGCATTTATTGACTGTTTAATATTTAAACACGCTTAATAAATCCTGAAATGAAGCCACTGTTGTATGAGCATGGGCCGTCTAGCCTCAGCAAGGGAAAGCTTCAGCAATAAAAAGCCAACGGTCTCAAAGGCCATGTCAGTGCAAAGAACAGCTTGCCCTGCCTCAGTGCTATGGTGCAGGCTCGTCTGCATGCTGCTGCAGTGGGGAAGGTCTCCTATGGGAACGCCTCCCCTTGGAGCTCTGTGCTACTCTAAGTGGTGGGCTCAGATGTGGCCTGCAGGCCTGGTCCCCTTGGCTGTGGGCCCCTCTCCCTCCCTAGAAAGTTCTCCCTGTTGTTGGGAACCTGTGTTGTTGAGCTGTGGTTGAAGGTGGCGGTGACATGGCACAGTATGTCATCTCACTGTTAATCTCACAGATTTTGTTTTTTGTCTTGACACTCCCAGTAGATCCTTCAGACCGTCTCCAAAGCTGTTGTTTGTCCCTCTCTGGCAGGAGCTGGCTCTCTGCTTTGGCTCCATTTCATTAGAGCTCCTAGTGAAGGCAAATTCCTTGAACCCCAGTGTCACTGCTGTTGTCACTGCAGGTCCAGCAGATGCAGTGTTTTGAGCATCTGAAGCTCTGTCTTACCAAGCAAACCAGAGCTGTCCATGATTTTTTATTTTTTTTCTGTAAAGAGCTCATTAGATCTAGACCCCATGAGAAGATGTAGATCTAGATCCCTCAGATCTAATCCAACTCCACTGCAATGAACAGGGACACCCATACCTAGATCAGGGTGCTCAGAGCCTCTCCAGCCTGGCCTTGAGTGTCTCCAGAGATGGGATATCCACCATCTCTCTGGGCAACCTATTCCAGTGCCTCACTACCCCTATTGTAATAACGATCTTCATTATATACAGTGTAAATCTCTTCTCTTTTAGTATGAAACCATTTTCCCTTGTCCTATCTCAACAGACCCTACTAAAGACCCTGTCCCCTTCAGTGAGAAGATTTCCTACAGCTTTCCTTGTGCTGTCCACTGGTGTTCGTATGAGAGCTCATGCTGGCAGTAAAGGGAAATGCAGCCTTGCAGTTTCAAGGAAAGGATGTGCTACTGTGCTGAAATGGTCCTGAAAAAGTTTAGTGGTAACAAAATAGAAAATCAGCATAACACATTCTGCCTTTAATGATTTAGTTCTGTCATGCAAATTTTCTTGGTGAAGTATGAAAGATCCTCAAATTTAGTGTAAGTACCAGAAAACTCTTTTTTATGAATTAAGGCATTGCAATTGCTTTGTGTCATGAAGCAGCTCTGAGAGTTGTACAGGCACAGCATATCCCAGTGCCAGGCCACCATCTTTGTTTTCTGCTTATACTTTCCAGTTCAGTTGTTTAGTTTGCATTTTAGGAATGGCCACTTAGATGCCTTTTGAGTGCAGATGAAAAACTACATATAAAAGGAACAAAATTTGCTCATATATATCCGGACAGTGGGGTCAGGGAACACTTCACAGCTGTTTGAGGAGGTGCTTTGGCACTGCCACAGCTGCCTGTTGTGATGGGGCTCAAGCAGCAATCTGTCATCTCTCAGCTCTACCTGTTTCCTCTGGGAGCAGACACAGGCAGATAACAGGGACAAGGCTGCAGTGGGTTCCTCACTTAAGAGGAGCCCAAGACTTTGGGGTGCACATTCCCGCAGGGAAGATGAAGCTGAAGAGAATAAATTCAGATGTGTTTTTCTAACTTTTTAATATACATATATATATTTATATATATGTAGCTTCTAGGAAGTCTTTTAAGAGCGATTTGTCCTTGCTCAAATCAAATGATGAGTATTTTCCACCTGGTGAATGCTTTCACTTATAAAATCTATTGCTCCTCTTGGCTCTTCAGTGGAGCCTAATGAGCCCTATCCTGAGAGCTATTTAGCTATGTTCTGATGCTCGGAATGCTGGCAGCCAGACTAGAGAGTGTGCATCTTGCATGCTGAGCCATGAGCTGGAACACCATGCTGCAAAATACACATCCTGTCTTCTGTGAAGATACACAGTGGGAATACATAAAAGAGAAGGTGGGGAGAAAACCACAGGGTAATTTAAGTGTTTAGCAGCCAACAGTTAAGAAGCTCTGTGGCTCATCTGAGAGCTAGGAGTGAGATGAGAGGCTGCTGTGGGAGGAACTGCGGTAGCAATAATGAAAATATTATTGGCTGTTAATGTTGCAGAATATTCAGAGAGACAGGGAAACTTCTACCAGGTTTGAAGTCCATATGCCTGAATGCAAGCCTTAAATCTGAAAGTCCTTGGAAACTTCCGAAGAGTTTAGATTACAAATTTGAAGATATCTTTTACTTAAATGCCTGTGTGTTTGGAAGGTTCTGAATCTTGGTCTGAATCTGATTCCTTAGAAACTTCCCTATACATTTGCAAAGTTTTTACCTGTGGTGTTGTCTTTTTTGTTGTTGTTGTTTTCTTTTTTTTTTCTTCTTGTTTTTAATTGTGATCCATCAATGGTTCTTTTCTTTCTTGTGATCCTCCAACAGACTCTGCCACATTCTTTATGCTATGTTCAGTGTAAGTCAGAATGAAGCCCTGGACTATGATAGTTTTTTGAAGAGCTCTGAAAAAGTACTTGACTTTTTGACTGCATCTTAAGAAGGAGCTCATGAGACTGTAGGAAAATATACGTTCTGAAGTCAATAGATATTGGTGCTGGCTAGCTCTAGTGCTTAGTCAGAAGCACTATTATTCCAGCCCTGATGAAATATTGTACCAGAACACAAGGTGATGGTGTGTATGTGAATTAAAGGCAAAGGAGCAGTGATGCTGACAATGGGAACAGAAAGTGTATAGATCCATCCTCATTCTCCACTGAGTTCTTTCTCAGTATGTGAATTTGACCTAAGCATGCTAGAAGACTCAAGACAAAATTGATCAATGTGGGACCTTTAATTTGGTCTTTTACGGAAGTCAGTATGGATATCCTGTTACCCCCATTCCACACCATAGTTTATTATTTGGTTGGCCATGTTCACTAACTATTAACTTCACTTGAAGCATTTGTCAGCAGTGGGTTTAGGGCTTAAAGATCCATTGACCTAATGAGAGAAGGCGAATTGTACAGGAGGAGAAAATGAACATCGTGCTAATAACTGAGAACAGTGACAGCTTGGCTTTACGTTTATTTTCCTTCTTATCACTACTTCTGTCAGTAATCTTCTTTTCAGACACTATCTCTGGCTTGTCATTCTCAGGAGTAGGACTTGATAATCCTTATGGGTCCCTTCCAACTCAGGATATTCTATGATTCTGTGATTCTGTCTACAGCCTTGAACTTTGGTTGGAAACCTGGGCAAACGCTGCTTAATGCTTTGCTGTTCCAGCGACTGCTCATGGTACAACCTTAAATGATAGGACTCAAAACATGTCATGTTAATATTCAAAGACTCCAAAATGCTCTCTGCTGCATGTGATTATGGTGCCTTTCATACTCTTTGAAGATACTCTTCCAAATATTTTGTTCTTTTTTGAATTGGTCTGGAAATTGAATTGCCACTGATTTATGAGCATAAGTATTTGAACTGTATTAAAACCATTCAGAAATATGTTGGCAAATTTTACTTTGGTTTGTTTTTTTTTCTCTTCCATTTTTTTTGCTTTTTTTTTTTTTTTTTGGTATGATTTTTGTACTGTTGACAGATGTTGTTTTTTGCTGAAAGACAATATAAATTGTCATTAGGCAGACTTCTGGAATGACAGACTTCTCATTCTTTCCAAATGCTGTCTTTAAAACACTTCCTGTTTCGTCTTAACAATTGTGTCCATCTTTTTCAGAGAACTGAGGCAGCTCCATGGAGAATAAAATGATCAATCACAGAAAGATAACAAGTTCCCAAGAAAAGCATTTAAAAAGCACACTTCATTTGTTAGATTTGTTGGCACTTAACCTTTGCTCATCAGTGTTGAATAGGAGACATATTTTAGGACTTGGTTTGTTCACAACAAATCAAATAAAAATAGAAAAAAAATTATTTCCTTTAGATATTTAAAGAGAACTTATAAACCAGATGGAGACCAACTTTTGACACAGTCTGGTAATGATAGGGCAAGAAGAGAATGGTTTTAAATTAAAAGGGAATTTTAGGTTACGTGTTAGGAGGAAATTCTTTACTCAGAGGATGGTGAGGCATGGGAATAGAACCTGTGGGTGCCCCATCCCTGGAGGCTCAGGGCCAGGTTGGATGGAGCCCTGGGCAGCCTGAGCTGCTGGGTGGCAGCTCTGCCCATGGCAGGGGATTGTGACTGGGTGGTCTTAAATTTTCATTTAACCCAGGTCATTCTGTGATTATATGAAAACAAAACCAATATCAGTCTCTCAATAAGTTATTTATTTTGAATGATTCACATTACTCTACAAGATTCTAATCTGGTATCCATTGATGGTAATACAAATTTCCAGTTCTGTTAGTGGTCATTGCTCAATATTGTTAGTGATTTCAGGTCTTTGTTACATACATAGAATTTATAAGCATAGATATTTTTATACAGAATAGCATCTTATTATTTTTTTTTTTTTACTTTGTGCCATTAACACTTGTCTTTTTTTCACTGTAGGTGCAGATTCCCCCACTTATTTCATAGGTAATTACTGAGATGCCTGGGTAACCACGTACCAAACTTGTGTCAGACGGGTTGCATTTGCCACACACCTGGCTTGCACTCAGACCTCCCAAGAATGGGCAAACTTTAGTGTATATACTGATGTGTAGTTTGTTTGCTAGATATCTGTTGGGCACAAGTGGGCTGGACATGCAAGACTCCTGAGCTTTCAGGGCTGATTCTGGTCCCCACAGAACATACCACACATAACCCTTCTTTTCGCAAATATTCAGCTTTATGGTCACTGCAGTTGGTGAGTTATTACCCCAGGACAGCTAAAGTAGTCTGCAGTCTGAGGGATTCCAAGTCAGTTATCCTTTAGCTCACGTTATGAGGCTTGCAACAAAATCAGTCAAATACTTAAAGCATTTATCTGCTTCAGATTTTTCATTCCTTTGGCATGTTCCCTGTGTTTTTGTTCTTTTGTAAGACCAGAATCCTTCCTATTTTTCTGCAGATGACCTCTGTAGTAGGGTATTCATGGCATCTTCTATCTTTCTACTGAGTAGATGGATGAGCAAAATTTACCTTTAAGCCTTACTCTCCCCTTGACAGCAACGTCTTGGTCGGCATGGTTGACTGATCACATTGACTCACCAGCTTGCTTGCTGTTTAATTACTGGCTTATCAAAGTGGATGTTTTTTCCTGATCTGATTGTCGTTTTAGCTTAAAGTGTTTCTTCTAGCAGAAAATTATCAAGGTTTAATGGTTCTTTTTCTGTCTAGTCCTGCTGGCCTTATAATTTCATTTAAAGTCAGCGATCTAAGAAGAAAAGTGGCAAGCAAGCCTCTGACACAAAAATTGTTTTGCAGTTTGAAAGTGAGTCTCCAATGTCAGGCAGAGATCAGTGCCAGAGGAAGCAGCTCTGCTGTTGCTACTACTGTTAATAAAATAAGAAAACAATCTACTTGTTCAGTGAGAAAGCTGCCATGCCAGTCTGAATGAGTCTGGAGGCCTAAGGGAGATGGGATGCGATAGGCTTGCTGCTTTCTCTGTTTTACAATGGGCTGCAGCTTTGTAGGATGGTATCGGCATGCCTTCCGGCATTGTTTTTCTGCCCTGCTTTATCTGAATTTTAGTCATTGATGGCTAATGGAATAAGGACTGGCTCTTTTCTTCAGTGCAATCCAGCTGGGTACGCAGTGGTTAATGTGGAGGGATGTAACAGCACAAATACATAGCTTCATTGCTGCAGATGGCTGCCAAGGTGCTCCGAGCAGCCCAAGCCCTGTGTGTGTGTGTGTATGCATGTGTGCTCATCTCTCCTTTCTGTGGGAAGAGCTGGCTTCATGCATCGGCAGCTTTGTGTCAGATGAAAGGAAGACGTTCTCAAAGAATACGTACCTCAAACAAGCTGTGAGATTTGAGGCTGTGTTTTCGCTTCTAGGTCTTTTTCGGGCCACGAGGAGTCAGAGAATAACAGTGAGTGGGGTTAGTGGAGCAACTAACCTTAGTGCTACATTTTCAGGAGCAAAAAGAAGGTTGTCGCCCTTAACCGTGTCTTCTATTCCTCGCCGGTGTTTTTGTTAACCCTTAGTATTTTCAAAGTGTGTTTGCACTCATCTTTCTTGTACCAGTTCTTTTAAACCTAGTGGAATAAAAGGGAGATAAAAAAAAAAAAAAAAAAGTTCTAATTTCTAGCCAGAGGGGAAAAAGTTATCTTTAAGATAAGTTCGGAGAATGTAAGGAGTGTAAAATGAGCTAGCATTGTAATGGTGCTGGCTGCTTATAAATCACTCTTTTTGCTCCTGGTGCACTCTGACACGCAAAGAGCTTTACCCTATGTGTGAGCATATGCACCCAGTGCTGAAAGCATGCTCAGGAGGAAAGTGCTGAGCTTACAGGGAAGCATCCTCTGCTGCCCCTGTGCTGGAGCTGTGTGAGGAGCAAACAAGATCTCTCTTTCTTGTATCTTGCATTGTCCTTCTTCCCTTCATAGCATCGTGGCTTTAGCGAGGGCTTTGCATTCCCAAACACGAAGACCTGTGTTTTTTCTTCAGAAACAGCATAGGCAACAGAAGTGCATGTTTCTGTGTCCCACCAGGACATCTCAGTCTTTAGCAAGGAGCTGAGGGTGGTAACACTGATGGCAGAGGAGTGCATTATTTTCTATAGTATGTATTTTACTTATTTATTTTCTGTGACATGGAGCTCAATCTGTTGTGAAACTACTAACTCCTTTCTCACAGTTGACCAAAAGTCATCAAAGTGGAACGGGTTTTTTGTGTTGAGTTAATTTGGATGCCTCCTGGTGACCTCAGACAAAAGGCTGCTGGTCTTGCTGCTATTCTACTGCCCTGTGCAGTCGCCCTATTGTACATCACACTTGTGCCTAGGTGAAGGTCTCTTTGTATGAGGCGGTTCTATGGGTGCAGAACAGCTACAGAGAAAACACTGAGGGTAAGCTCCCCTTCTGCTGCAGCTAACAGAGAAAGCAAGTGAGTCAAAAGAAGGAAAAGTCGAGAAACTGAAAAAATGGGGCTGACCAGGAAAGCCTGGCAGTATGTTTCAAGTACATCACTGTGGGACTTTGAATAGGGTTTTATTATGGACTTATCTCCAGTACATTGTAAGAACAAGCATTAATGTTAGGACATTTGTAAACAGAAAGGGCTTAATACCCACAAAAGACATGTTTGAGTTATAGGGACTGAATTCCTTTCATGCTACCTGGTAGGGCACTTTCTTACCTCTTAAATTCAGGGCAATGTGTGTATCAAATAGTCTTAAAGGAGCATTCCCTATTCCTCCAGTGGCAGCATTTTACACCTGCTTGATACGCAATGTGTGGGTGCAAATCACTGTGTGAGGAATAAGGCAATCAAATCCCGAGCTGCATGAGAATTACTTCGGTAATTCACAGTTTATTTCAGTTGCATTCATGAAAGTGTACAGGTTTTTACTTAACACCTTAAGATTCTCTAATCAGAGTGTGCAACTCCCTGGGTGAATAGTCTGACTTTATCCTTTAGAAATTGTGGGTTTGCGTCCTGTTTGGGATTGTCTTTTAGTGAGAATATTCTACAAAGTCTGTTTTCCTGTGTGTGAAATGAAGAACTAATTCCTTGCACGTTGTTATTCTTATCAGCCCCAAACATACTGCATAGGACTACAGCATTTCAATGGCTCTTTGTACTGAGGAAGAAAAACATACGAAGCAAAGTCTGATTTTCCAGAACTGCTGCATGCATGAGGAGAGCTTTGCTCCGTGTGAAGGAAGGGGATGGATGTGCTTTGAGCTCTCTATCCCTTTGCTTGCGGAACGCTCATCCCTCGTATTGCTGTTCCCCTCTGCATTTGTGCAACCTCTCTCAGCAATGTTGTGCTGAGCTCCGTGGAAGGAGAGTGTTTGCCAGCATATCTGCAGCAGCCCAGGAGATGCTGAGCAGCAGTGTGGATCTGGTGTGCAACTGGCAGAAAGGAAGCAGTTAATTAGCCTTTTTTATGCCAATGCCGATATGTTTCTACTACAGTCATGGTCTGTGTTGGTACCCTCAGGTGGCTAATTTACATGAAATTTCTTGTGTGCATTAAGCTTTAAACAAAGTCCTATGTAGCTTAGTGGGAAAAAAAGTTGCAGATGGCTTTTATATAAAACTATGGGAATTCTGCCTGTGTTGGGGCTGTATTTTCAACAGCAGCACAAAAATATTAATACCACTCTCCCTCCCTCTGAATAAATAAATTCCTATCACTGTTCTTCCTCTGAACAAAAGAAATGGTCCAAAGCATTTAAGACATACAAAGCCAAGATATGCTATTTATAAAAAGAGCCAAGGCAGATAAAAAATGATTTATGATACTCATAAAGCCCCTTTCATCCTGCTAGGTCACACGACAGTTTGCAAACTGGTTTTATGTACTCTGTGTGCCTGTACGTGTTGTGAGATAAATGAAAAAAGTCTATTTTTTCCAGAAGTAAATGTGAGGTTCATTACTACAGCAGTTGTTTAACAAATCTGCACAGTAGTTTCAAGGAGGCAGAGAACAACAGGAAAGATAAACATGCTGTAGTTGGGTGGGTCTTGAAGCAGCACGAAGACCTTTCTTGCAGCAAACGGTGGTGTGTGAGGTTTGTAAAGGGGAATGTCTGGGACTTTGGGTACACCTTGTGGTATGCTTTGACTACCCAAAAGTTAGGGGAGTTGCACTGCACTGATCTGAGAACCTGGCCAATTCTGCACTAACTTTATTTAGATTAAATGAGCTCCTGAAAAACACAACCTATGGCTGTTTTGGCAGGAGTAGGAGAAGTTTTATTGGATAGGATTCCTTCACTGCCATTACCACTCCATCTGTTCTTTATACATATTTCCTATAAGTGAACCATGCTACTTTAACTCTTTCCTGTGGTAACAGGATATGCTGCTGGAAATGGAGATGCAGAAGACAAGCAGAGGTTTACAAGGATCCTGTGATTGTTAGAACTCATGTTATCTAGAGTAATAGCTGATGCATCTGCTTGTTGTTGTTGTTTTTGTAAGGCACTTGAGAGATGTGTCTTTCTTCTGTCTTGAGAGATAATCCTGACAATTAAAGGTGACGCTTGATCAGTTAAGCTATTGATCTGTTGATTGATCAATCTTCCACATGAATGCATATGTGACCTTGTGAATAAAGTGTGTGAACTTCTGCTAAGATATCAAAAATTAAATAATAGTAATAATCATTTTTTCCCACTCTATAGACTGTGCGTGCATATGTATCTGAGTATATTGCAGCAGGTAAGGCATGAATTGCCATTTCATGGAGTGCAGAGCAGTTACATAGTTGTGTTCAGCTCTGAATGTTGGTAGACCTGCACTTTTAGTGAATACATGAATGATGTCTGCAGCATGTAAACCTTGTGTCCCGTGAGGCTCCTGCTGCAAGTGGTGTAATTGTGTAGGCGCAATGCAGCTATCTTGGCATTACAGTGGGGTCTCGATATATAGTAGCTGCTGCCAGTGTCCTGAAAACTGGAGCAGAGGAGAGAGAGATAAAACTGGCCTCAAACTTAACAAGGAGTCTCTGAGTTGTTCGATTACTTGATACAGGTTATAATAAGTAAGTATATTCATATTACATGCACCAAAACTTCTAGATACGTGGCTCGATATCTAAGTCATCATAGTTACAGTGGCAAAAGGATATAGACTGTGCTTGTCCTGGCCTCATTATTTTGGATTTCAGTGGTACTAAGATACATTAAATGCATAGGTCTGTTCCCAATCTTGTGCATTACCCAGCTGCTCAAGCCTGCCAGAAGGGAGAGAGCAGCGAAGGGGAAGAGTGGCTGGAGAACAGTAAAAAGGATGCTGCCTGTTGTGGAAGTGAACTGTGAGAACATGTGTTTAAAATGTTGACGGAAAACTTGAAGTGTTAAAAGAAGAAGGGTATTTGATGTGTTTCCTTTTTTTCTCCAGGCTTTAGTTGGAGAAGGCTGGAACAGTACTATTTATTTTACTTAGAAGGAAGATAAAACGACTTGGAGTCATCTGCATTTCATGCTGCCTGGTTTTATCACTAATACCAACTGCTTAGGTAGGGAAGGAGAAATGGACCCAAAGGGCTTGTAGAGGTGGAAAAAAATGATCCATAGTGATCATCTATCTTTGATCTGAGCAGAAGACTCCTGAGACATTTCATAGTGGTTCCAATAAGCAGCAGTAGGATTTCTGTGGTCATAATTGTCAAACATCCATAAGCAAGGCAAGATTTGTAGGGAGGGAATGTTCTTTATTAGACCAACTAATACAGCTGAAAGAAACAGGTTTCTTCCATGTCCCCAGCAGGCTTGCTTGGAAAGTGGAGTCTGTTGTCTTAAGAGGTCACTGGTGTGGAGTATGATTTCTGTAGTAACCCAACAGCCCAGGGGTTTATTTGAATTAACTCAGTTGCTAAAGCAGGCATCTATCACTTCTGTTGGGAGAGGCCTCCAATGTGCTCTCCATTCACTTCCAGCCAGAAGGAAATGTCACAGACAGTGACTTAAAATTGCCACTCTTCTCTGGACTAGTCCACGAGCCCCTTCCAAGTGCTGTGACTCTCTTTGTGGAGCATGGCTGCTGCCTGCAGTGGCACTTTCCAGCTTCTGCAGCTGAAAGATGGCAGTCCAGGTTTGGAAAAGGGTTTATGAGTACAAAGTTAAGTATTGGAATGCTTCTGCTGCACTTTTGCCTAGTATCTCAGGCTTCCGGAGGAAGCTGGTAGGAACAATCTCTGATAAAATCAAGAAGATGTCAGAGGAAATTCAGACATCTATTTTGGAAATGCTTTTGATAAATCATCTAGCAAAGTTCAGTAGCAACTTTTGACCTTAGTTTTGTCATAGTCTATTTCTTGATCTCCAAATAGTTTATTTCTTGAACCATACCCTGGATTGAATTCCACAAAAGACCATTCATTTTCATGCTAAAATGGATCTGGAAGCTGTCAAAACGGAGACAGAATTTCCCTACAAACAGGAAAGCTAAATGGATCTCATCAGGGTAAAAGTCATGGAGCTGCTAGTATAGTGCAGAGCCGGTCTGGCAAATAATTTCTCTCTGTATTTAAAAGCAATGATAAAACAAAGGTACTTACTTTGTTACTTAAAATAACCCTAGAAGATTAAAACTCAAGATTAAAAAAAGGTAGTTTTCATTTGTCAGTATACATATTGTTTGACCACTCTGCAATTTCCTCAGTTAATGAGGTGCTAGTGACTTTCATTTTTGCCTATATAGTCATTTTCTGCTCAGTTTCAATTTTAGATTTGATGCAGCATCACAGAGATGCAATCGCCAGAGCAGATTCTTAGTTTATATTTAAAATGCCCCCACTGTTATGTTTCTTTTTTAAATTAAAATAGAAACCAGAGGAAAGAATTCTGTTAGGCTTATGCATTGTACAAGACCTTCAGGAATGAAACTGCAGAAAAAGCTTGACTGTCAGCATTCTATTAATTTGGGAAATAATTTGTTTCCTAATAAGTTCCAGTGTTGCCAGTAAATAAAACCCAAAAGTTCAATCACCACAAATAATAATAATAAAAAGATTTGAAGGTTTTACTTTTTCTTTGCATATTGAAAATGGTACAGAACATCAATTTGGATTTACTCAGCAAAATGTTATATATTTATTAAATGCATTAAAAGGGCTCTGGGCATTTTTGAGATCAATACACACAATTGCACACGTACTTGAGAAGCCAATGCTGCTTGCAACTGTGCGTCACTGGGAGCAGACTGGAATTAATTGTCCAGTTTGAGAGCTTAGAAGTGACTAATAACTTTCACCTTTGCTTGACCCCAAATATTTCCAGCCATCAGGAGCGAAACTTTATGGATGAAACCTAGTTTAGATCATGTGTATATACTGCAGAATTCATTAATGTCTTACACACATTTTGCAGTACTGCAGTGTTGAGTGTAGTGTAACAGATGTGTTCTGGTAAAGCCAAATCTCTCCCAGTTTATACTGAAGAACAGGTTTTTGCTTATTCCTCCTGTTTTAGCAAAAAGTTGCACATTAGACTAATATGAACAGGATTGTACCAGCTTTCAAGAGTGATGAATACATGAAAAAAATATCGCTTGTAAATGGAAATAAGTGCAGGATGGAAACCCAGTTGTCTTTTTTCTTCTACTGCAATAAACTAAAAATAGCTTCATGGAAATCACTGGAGTCTCATGTCTATTATGTTGATGTAAGAGGAATGTAAAATTCATTGTTTCAAACTAAAACATAGAGATAATGAATCTATTAAAAAACATGTTTGGGTGTGTTTGTGAAGAAGTATTGGCATTGATAGTTTGGAAGCAATCAAGACTGGAAGATTTACAGTGAATGTGTGAATGGACAAGAGTGTGACCAGGGACATTGAAGTCTGAGAAGCTGTGCTGGGAATGTGCTGTAAAGATGTACCAGTCTATCCCCACATGGAAGGGGTGACAAAAGTACTCATCTGTTGCACAGAATTTGGGGTAGGGCTGGGTTAAAAATAAAAAAGTCAACATCCTTGTTTGATATCAGATTTAATTTTGGACTAAACAATGAAAAGTGTTTGTTTATTTTCAGAAAATCTACATCCCTTACAATAATATATTGTATTAGAATATCATAGAATGCCCAAGGTTGGCAAAGTCCTCCAAGATCATCCAGTCCAATTGCACAACTGTCACTGGTATTTCCCTCTAAATGATGTCCCTCAATACAACACCTAAATGTTTCTTTAACACCTCCAGCAACTGTGACTCCACCACTGCTGTGGGCAGCCTGTTCCAGCACATTCTTAGAGGAGAATTATTTCCTAATGTCCAACCTGAATCTCCCACGGCGCAACTTGAGGCCATTCCCTCTTGTCCTATTACAAGTTAAGTAGAAGAGATTGACCCTCACCTCACCACAACCTCCCTTCAGGTCCTTCAGGTCCAGCAATAATGTCTCCCCTGAGCTTCCTTCTCTCCAGACTGAATAATCCCATTATTATCATTATTCAAAACATTTTTATTTGATTGATAAGCATTTAATCCAAAACTAAAATATTTAGGTTTATTTTTTTTTTTAATAGAACTTTGCATTATTAGGAAAGCTTTTGTTGAAAAGGATATTTTTTTAATTAAAGGTGTCCATATGAAAAAACAAAACGCATGTTCCAATTTCCTCAGCACTGTAGTGCTCAGAGGCTAGAGGACTCAGTGAAGAGCTTTGCTTTAATCTCGGTGATGTTTCTATAGGACAAAAGGATTTCAGAATCTTTTGAAGGCTTGGAGTATGGGGTTACTTGCAGGCTTTGTCCATAGGCTGTACATGTGCTATGAAAAAGTCAGCATCTTCTCAGGATCTTCTCATGGTGGCATTTCAAACCTTGGTCATTGCTGACTCCATAGTCTAGGCAGTGACACCTGGAGAAATGTACCTAACTGATGATTCCAGTATGGTAACAAAGGTAGTGAAGAGGCAGAGACAAGATGCTGCGGTCTTCTGTCTTCCTTCTGAATTTTTCTCACAGAACAAAGTTGATGAGACTAACTGATAGTGCTAGGTGAGGCTGTTGGCATTTTATATGGTCACGACAATCGCTGTCAAGGGGTTTAGAGCAAGATCCTCCAGGCTCTTCTTACCGCACGTTTAGAGGGATGGTATCAGACTCAACTACCAGACTTGTTTTGCAAGCTCAAGATACAAAGGTTCTTGGTTCTGTTGAATGTTCCGTGTTTGGCCATTTCAGTCTGCAAGGATGTGTCTTGGTAAAGCTTGTTCTGTTCTCTTCCTTGAAGGGCTTCAGGGTGAAGACTGTGGAAGGATTGCTTTGGGAGGCAGAGCAGGGCTGGCTGGAAGACAAGGCTTCATTTCCCAAGGTCTTGGAGTTGAACTTCATCCAGGAGAATGCTCTCTGTATCGATTAAATCATTTTTCTTACTGGTCATGAGTGCTATCCTATGAATAAAAAACAATCATCCCTTTTTGCTGAGTTATTCTTCTGTTGAGCATGCAGCTGTGACAAGAATGAAGGACAAGGTTCACATTACAGTTGCAATCATCTCAAACCTCTGTGTGCCATAGTCAGAATTTAGGAACACTTTTGTCTGTAGGGGTACATGGGGTATGTTTTCTGTACATACTCTTGTGTGACAGTCTGTGGCATGCCTACAAAAGATGCAGTGTGAAACATGCAGGCCTGAGAAGGAACTCAGGCAGGGCTTCATGTCTGATTTGATGAGTCACCAGCTTCTGTCAGCAGTCTCTTGCAAACTGTGGCAGTGCTGTGCAAAAACTCCATCACACAGTGGACCTGCTCATTCCTATACCCATCACCTTTTGCATTTCTGCATTGCTGATGGCTCTTCAGCACACTATTTGGGTAAAGGGATCCTCCTCTAACTTGTGACATTCAGGAGCTTTATCAAGTTTAGAAAATCTGTCGATGTGCTTCCTTGTGATATTCTGCTTCTTGGATGGAGTAGATTGAGATACAGGAGAATCCAACCTGCTGAGAGCTGTGAGTGCTGTTGATAGGCAGATCTGATAATGGTTGATCTTCCTAGATGTTAACATGCCTATAGGCATTTAAGTCCATTCCCATCAGTTCTTTTGCCAGAACTGTTAAGGAACTGCCAAGAATGATGAGGAATGACTCATCTGTTAGAAGATAACCACGCTGACCAAAGGCATGGACAGAGGTTGTGTTAGTAAAGCCTTCCCATGCTGTCTGCGCTCTGAGGGAGAAGGGAGCAATCTTGCAGCCTGCTGAACATCTCTCCGAGGGACTGAGCACTCTCACTTTCCATTCATGGCTCTGAGAATGTGCTCAAGTGTTTTTAGGAGGCACTCAGCAGCTTGCAGAATTAGGCAGAATTAGACACAGAAGAGGGATGTCTGTCAATTTGGTCCTGTCCTCAAGCAGCAAAATTGTTTAAAAGAACAGAGTTTGCCTGACTTCTTGATTTCATTTCTGGGTATATATATATATGCATATACATTCTTTTCTGAGTCTGATTGTACGTATCAGCTGAGAAACAGTCAGATGCCTGGGTTTTAATACTTTATCAGGATATTGTGGAAGAAGTAATGAAGCCTATTATAAGGGGATATCTCTGTTGCTTGTTTTGCTTCATAAATATTTATGAACATCCCCCTCTCCTTTCTTTGCCCTTTGACTAGTTCTATTAACTGGGAGCCATTAGCCGTGGATGAGGCCTGAACCTCATAAAACATTTTGTGGTTATCAGATGCATTATTGGAAGAATTTGAAGACACAGATCCTCTTGACATTTGCATCTGTTCCATCTAATTATTCCCAAATTGAAATCGTAAGCCCCTCTTTGTGAAAGCACTGTATATTGCTGCAGAATTGATTGTGTTATCACAAGCAGGGCTTTACAACTCCAGCCAGGGAATGAGAGAGACACTGATGGAATTTCAGTTCTTCTTTGCAGTCTCTCTAGTAATGTTAAATAAGTTAGAGAGATAAGATGTACGTATGAGCCTATCTTATATATATATGCTTGATCATATTTTTTGATATGGACATTTTATTGAGGAGGTCAGGAGACAGAGTAGTAGATAGCCTATTCATGGCTTTGATTAAGGGACAAATACCCTTTAGTCATTCATACAGGTAATAGAAGGTGTTTCTCTGTGAGCAGTGAGGATGCCGTGGGGAAGGTCTGCATGTGAAGTGGCTTCCCCCTCAGACACTACCAGGGAGTTTTCTCAGGCAGCATGCTTGTCACTGCCCTGGGGTGCAGGAGCTCTGTCAGAGGATGCTTTGCCAGCACTGTTCAGTTCTCCATGTTTTGGGTGACCGGATAGTCACTGGGAGGACAGGAGCACAGACACAGGCAGTTTATCTATCAGTTAGACAATGGGAAAAACAATCCTCTAAATCACTAGTTCTATTTTACCTCTTTTCTCCCTTGTCCCACTGCCCTCCTCCAATGGTTTTTACTATTTTCTTTTTTCCTTTTTTTTGATTTTTAGTGCATCTTCTGGCCTGGTAACTAACGCTTGCTGTACAGGTCGCTTTTATCAGATGATAAATACCTGTTGAGTAGGGACCTGCTGAAATCAGCAGCTCACAAAAAACACGAGATGTGTCATAAACACTAACAGATTTGGATCAGCTCTCAACTAGGGAAGAAATGCTAAACTGGAGAAGAATGCTTCTTAAGTGACTCAGTATTATAGAGTGCTCTTGTTTTCTCTGCACCCATTCTTGCTTCCTCCAGAGTGAGGGAAAGATAGCCAAAACCAGACCTGCCACTCCATAATGGTGAGAATAGGTGGAAACTGATATTTTTCTTTGTTACAGCAGATCGGCTTTGAGAATTTAAGGATAAAGCAATGAAATGGCCAGCTGCTTGACTGAAAGGAAGATCCAGTCTGTGTCTCATTTAAAAAAATGGTCTGTTTATTTATTGCCATATTTCAATTTTTATTCTCTGTGCTCTCTCACACACAGCACTGCAAATACATTACAGAAAAGCTGCAAATTACAGGATGTCTAATTAGGAGGCTTTGAGGAGAAGATGACAAAGAATCGTTCACCATGGAGACAGAAGTTCCTTGCTGGTTTATAACCAGCTAAACAATGCCCAAGACTCTGATAAGCTGCTGCAGGGAGAACGAGTGTTAGCCTGTGTGAAATGCAGGGGGCTGGTGCTTAGTGTGTCACCGAGGAGTGGACCTCCCTGCTCTTGGGGAGGTACCATGAACAGGGGCACATGAGCACGAAGCGGTGAAGACATCTCTACATCTCACATCAATTTTATAATCCAACATAGTGCCTGATTCAGACCTCTGAAGATAGCAGAAAGCCATTCTTTGTTTTCAGTCACTGTTGTTAGGCGCCATGCAAAATCAAATCCCTTTTGCGTAGACTTGGACACCAGAGATGATCTCGTAACAGGTCCAAATCTAGATTACAAAACTTTTGCAGTGCTTAGATCAGAGTGTTCTTTTTCTTACCTTTAGCTACAAAATCCAAATACTTATTCTATATTCTCTCAGTCTAGTGGAATTGGCCAGGATATTTGGTTCAGGACTATTTCTACACCTTTGTCGCTCGCAGAAAATTTGGCTTGATAGGCAGCCTCTGTGTAAGACAGTATGGGAACAGGAATAGCAGAAAAGTCTGCAGTTGAAAACTGAGATGCCCTGACAGTTATCTATTATTATATGTAGAAAATTGCACAGTACATGACTGGATAGAGCACATAACGTAAGTTTTCGTATTCATTTCAGAAAGAAGAGATTCTAAAGGCTTCAAGCTTTTGCTTTTAAGAAAAGGGGTTCCAAATTCTCCCACATTTCTTGCATTTTGAGATCTGCATCGTGGTGACTCCCATTCACAGCTTTCTATGCTGAAGTATATATGTTGCTATCCCCATGGACTGTCACACATGACAGTTTAGCACCCAACACAGTAGCACTATACACAAGATCAGCCACGGTGCTGTGCCATATACTTTGGCTTCTTTAGAGACAAGGGAGGTAGGGAGACTTCTGCTAACATTTTGGTACAGACTGTGTCTGGGGAGCAATCTAATCAACCAACACCTTCCTCTTCATGAAAATTCCCAAAGCAACCAAACCAAAAAATCAAACATTAGTGAGAACCTACCTGATTTACCGATAGAGAGAGTAAACTTGTCAGGTTTGAATATCTGACAAAAACCCTACAATTAAAAGGTTTGGGATCTGAATTTATACCTTTCTGCTTAAAGTACACATCTGCCTCTTCAGAATTAGATTTTCAGTTGCATTTGGGAGTGATCACAAAGCTTCAACCAAGTTGGATCAGAACTCACAGAGGATTAGATATGAGAATGAGATGGAATTTGGGTTCAGTATCAAATAAAGGGTGTGTATGGGGTTAAATGAAGGAATAAATTGACTGTATTTTCAAAACAAAAAAAAATCCAGCATTTTTTGCCATTCTGAATTGCTGAATAAGCATCATTAACATACAAAAGAAGCACTTTGATAAAATCTACATTCAGCTTTTCACTTCAAAGGCTTATACCCCTGAATTGCTTGTTCCTGGCAAATGCAGAGAAAATTTTGCACAGAATAGCAATAAGCCTTAGAGAACTATTTTGTTATTGAAAAAGTCACAAATTTCAGTTGATGAAAATGAAAACTAGGGTTATGATATTCCTTGATCACTGAGATGTCCTTGTGAAAATATGAGACGTGGTGGAACAGGGATGTGCATATTTCTTAAAGAAATGTTCTGTCATGTATCATGGAGCAAATAAGTACTTCTGTGAACATATCCAGACTGAGCTTCAGTTAGCTTTGGTTCAGGCTTTTGGTACAGAGCTGCCACTGCCTCTGATCATCCGGGGAAACGATAGGCAGAAATTAGTCAGAATTTCTCAGCAGCACATGCAGAATGGAGCATTTTCATTCTCAGAAATCTGAATGTGAATTAATTTGTATTTGTATGCGTTGGTGAGCTTTCCTAGGTTTTGAAGCTTTTGGAAATCCAAAAGTCAAAGCATTCCGCAGAGGCTGGAAATGAGCTCAAGAACTGAAACTGTCTGCACAGAGCTGTGTGAACTGTACTTTCTGAGACTGCTAGGGATGTCCTCACTTTCATATGCCACCTTGACTTTACCTACCTACATTCAGCAGCATGTACCTGCTTGCTAGCATACTCTTCACTGAGGTCATTCAACTTGGAGAAGACAGCATGGAATGACTGACCAAGAATTTAATCCTGCAAACGAAAACTCCCCAGCTGGGGTGTGTGTTTATTAGGAGACTGTAGAAAGACTAACCATAGCCCAGTGGTGGTGGTCTCTAGAATGGATCCCAAGGATAGGTGTCACGCTGCACTTGGCCAGGATGCCACATCTGACAAATGGCAGAGATGGAACGATAAAGGACTGGCATGGAAAGACAAAAACACAGTGCAAATCAGGGTTTGGATGCCAAAAATGGTTTTCAAACACAACTACAGTCTAAAAGATGTGAGGAATAAGTGGTGGATTGCTTTTATGTAATTAGGCTGCAATATGAACAGGAGCCTTGGACTCTCATACCTATGAAGCAGTAGAGGGTGATTCAACTCTTCTAGAGACTCTTGGTCAAGAAGTCTCTCTGGGATGGATGATCCTACCATCAAATCAACTACAATAGCCATCTGATGAGTACATTATCAGCACCCCTTCCTTTGCCACAAGCCCTTTGGGTGTTGGTAAGGCAAGGACAGTGCCTGGTCAAGGAGGAAACTGCTCCCTCCTTAGGTTAGACACAAACTCACCTTTGCACTGGGAGGACTGGGGAATCTCTGAGCTGAAATTTCTCCCACCCCAGTAACCCAACAGATTAAGAATACACTGTGAGCTTGTCTGTGTTCCTGGCTGGGCATACAGAATTCTGCAAAAGGAAAGCACTTGAGCCAGGTAATTAAACATGTCAGCTCTTTATCCAGAAGAGTATTATATTAAATTATGTACAGTAAATATTTTTGGAAGGTGGAATTCTAAAGAGAACTTATTGATTTATGGCATGGAGCCAAGCTGCTGATGGGTTTGGCAGACGTGTTCAGCATCCAGGGTAAGGGTAGGGTATGGTGCGAGCTCAGGAAATGCAGTGTGCTGGAGCAGGGGGAGACTGCTCCGTGCTCTGTGGCTCTCCTTCCTTTTTGCAAGAGCACAGAAAAACTGTGAGCACCCCTTAGCTTTTTGTATGCCTGTTGAATCGATAATGGCATGGTAGAAATGCTCGGTCAGCACTACTGTCTCAGCTGTTCTTGTAAATGGCAACATTAGCACAACTACCCGGCCATAGCAAGCAAGGATGGCAGTGAGGGGAGGGCGGTGAAAAATGTCAGTAATATGGATGGCATTGCCAATGCTGTCAAGGACTGCAGGCAATAAACAGGCAGCTGGAGACATCATTCCAGCTCCTCAGGGAGGCTGGGGTCAGACTTTCATCATTGCTGTTTATTGTGGGTGGAAATGCTATCTGTGAGACATAGTTGGTACACCTCTGTTACTGCCTTCTGTCAGGGCTGTTAGATCCAGTTAGGTTTTGGTGCTTGTGGGATCCCAATGCTACTCAGACATGCTTTGCATCTGCATGCATGGGCAGATGAGCCCTCTACGATATAGGTAGGAAGCAATATGGAAGAAATGATGCAACACCAGCTGAAAAGAGGTTAGGTAAACTGAGGAGACTTCTTACTTGCAGTTTCTTTATTTTATCCTTGAGAATTGTTTGCATATGTCCTTTTTAGCAAAGGGCACATAATCTTTGCATGGCACTGCAGGAGTTTAATACTACACATGCCTTCATGTGGCCATGGTGCACACAGCATAGTGATGCTAATTCATCTTGCAGCTGTATGATCGTAACAGTGCACAAGAGATGTTTTTGCAAGGGTTAGACACGAGTGCAAACATGTTATTGTATTTGCATGTTGAGCACTGACCTTCATACTAGCTAGCTGTGAGGGTAAGGTATAGATTATTTAAATGTGAATGCATGTCAGTTATGAATGTGTATGTGCAAGCCTGTGCATGTGGATGTCTGAGTTACAGGTGAAAATTTAGCAGGTAAGGTAATACTTATTTAGACAAAGCGTTGCACACAAATGTGTCTTCATTTGTTCTTGCATTTTTCAAAAGTGCTTACATGGGATAAGATGACATCTGTGGTGGAGCTGTAAAAGTATTATTATATGTAGACGTGCATTTATATTGTAAAACATAAAGACATATGAATATATTTTCCTAAGGTCATTTTTATTTTATTTTCTGCTGGAGGAGTTAATAATGTCTGTGATAGTTTCCCAAAGGAAGAGAAAGATCCGGTGCAGTACAGTGTGTGGCATTATGTTCTCTGCAGGGAGCCATCAGTTTGTTATTTAAAGGTGGCTCTTCATTTTGCAGCGGAAGATCATTTCATGACTAAATGATGAAAGTCCATTTCACCCATAAAGATTTTAATTTAAAGTGCTCAGTGCCTCTCTTCATCTGGAAAAGAGATATCATTGCATCTTTCTGCAGGTTTCATAGGAGAAAAACAAATTGGGGTCAGCATACGGCCTTCTGTGCTGCCCCTTTTGTGGATATCGTATTTATCCATGTAACTTTGAAATGTTCAGAAATTTGGTGCAGAGAAACGTCTGACTGTTTTTGGAAAATTTTCTAATGTTTCAAAAACTAAATTGAAGTTTCATGAAGACACTGTTCTGAAGAGATTTTTCACTACAAACTGCTTATGTTTATAAGCAATACCAGCCTAGACTTGAAAATTAATGCAAGAAAATTCGAAGCATGTTTTCATGTACATGAATAGGTAGCGGCCGAATATGCAATTAATCCAAAATTTGGAAGCCCAAATACTGGGTTATGAAGAGGCATGCATGCAAATGCTGAGGTTTGAGTGATCATTTTTGGGCACTGCCAAACAATCCAGGTAAGATTTCTATTTCTACACTCCCTCTTGTGCAGCGTAGCAGGCAGGAAAGTCTTGAGGTCTTACTGAATCTAGTGACTTTGCTGGAGCCACGCCAGGTTAGGCCAGCTGTGAGGGTTTGGCCCTGGGTCACTAATGAGAGCTCTGTCACTGGAGAGCTAACCTTGCAGCACTCTTACTGACACTGCTGGCACATCTCTAATGCAAAAAAAGCACAAGAAAAATTTTGGTTGTTATGCAGTTAAACTCTCTTTAGTTTGAAAGTGATTATAACCAGTGGAGAAAATCCTGTTAATTAGGCAATTACATACTCCACTTCCCTTCCAGCCTCCCTCCTTCTTCATTCTCCACCTTGTTTTTCACTTTGGAAATCAGAAGAACAGACGTATTAATCTTGGCTTCCAATTCTAAATTCATGCCCTGGGTCAACCTCATTCCAGTCAGCTCACATCTCCCTTCAGCAACAGGATGGCTTAAAACTTCCTGCAGTTCCATACCTTTCTGGCTACAGAAAAGTGGAAGGTGACGCTGTGTTTGTGGGTTTCCTGTCTTTCAGTACGACCTCTCAAGACATCTCAAGTTCCTCTTACAGCAAAATCTTCCAAGGTCAATTGATGTGTTTCCATTGTGGCTTGAGGATATCCATGGGTGAAAGTTTTACTGACCAAATGTCCAAGATTTTCCCGTTCTTAAGGTTATTCTTAAACACTGAGAAGTTACCCCTGCGTCTTCATGCAGTGGCCTTGGAGCTAAAGAATATCAGATCTTTTCAAGTTTTTCTAAAATGTTTTCACAGCTTCTGCTGTGGCAGTTGCTTGTGAAACAGGGACCACATTGATAATCAAAATCAGTAGTTATGCATGCTTGTTAGAGAAACTGGCCATCAAGACACTACTTAAGGGGAGATTGAAGTATATCATCAATATAAATAGATATGTGCAAGGCTGGAAAAGAGAGAAGAGAGGAGTGTGGGGAGAATCTGTGGTAGCTCAGCATTAGGGTTGTCAACCCTTCCCCCCGCCAGAACTAGGATGACGCACAGAAGTGGGTCGAGGGAGTGGAAATGGAGAGGAAACAAGGGGGAGGCAGGTGGAAGCTAAGGAAGGCTCTGTGGGACCTGTGGAAGTGGAGTAGGAGTGGTTTTGACAAGTGAAAACAAGTTTGGGAGCGGGTAGGATGAGTAGAAACATAGCAAGAGTGGGCTGGACCCACAGCTGCTTGAAGAACGGTTTTAATTTCATAGAATCATAGAATCATTCAGGTTGAAAAAGACCTTAAAGATCATCGAGTCCAACCATGACCTAACCATACTACCCTAACTCTAACATCCCTCTGCTAAACCATGTCCCTGAGCACCACATTCAAACAGTTTTTAAACACATCCAGGGATGGCGACTCAACCACTTCCCTGGGGAGCCTATCCCAGTGCTTAACCACCCTTTCTGTAAAGAAGTATTTCCTGATATCCAACCTAAACCTTCCCTGGCACAACTTCAGGCCACTTCCCCTCATCCTATCACCTGTCACCAGTGATTCGAGACCAACCCCACCCTCACTGTAAGCACCTTTCAGATATTGGAAGAGAGCAATAAGGTCTCCCCTCAGCCTCCTTTTCCCCAGACTGAACAGCCCCAGTTCCTTCAGTCTCTCCTCATAGGGCATATTCTCCAAACCTTTCACCAGCCTTGTTGCCCTTCTCTGGACCTGCTCCAGCACCTCCATGTCCTTTCTGTATTGAGATGCCGAAAGCTGAGCACAGTACTGGAGTTGAGGCTTCATCAGTGCCAAGTACAGGGGCAGGATTACTTCCCTAGTGCAGCTCACCACACCATTCCTGGTACAAGCCAGGATGCTAGTGGAGCAGTATCCCCTCCGGAACACATCTGGAGGTGACGTGAGAATGGGAAGAGGCAGCTGGGAGCATCTCTGGCCCAGAAAGGACCAAAGGGAAGAGGCATTTCAGAACCATGTGAATATGTAGCTCTCGAGAGAGGAAACGAGTCATCATGTTCTTGGCAGCAGGACAGTGCAGCATCACGCACAATAACAGCGCTAAAAATGATTGTTTCACAGCTTGTAGTCACCTACTGCTTGGGAGTGGCACCCCTCATGCAGACAAGTGACATGTAGCCAGCCTGAGGCTATTTTGTCCACTCTCAACAATGCCACCTCCAAGCTGGAAAGGAGAGCACGGATTGAGGGTGGGAAATAAAACAGCTTGGGGCCAGGTGGGCCTCTGGGTATCTTCTGACCGCAACCCTCTCTGTAACACTGATTGAAGGTTTGTGAGGGGCTCTGGGAAGGGTTGAGGGGGCTGTGGAGTTTGTAAAAGGACACGTGGAAATGAGATGGCAAGGGAAAGGAGTGGAGGAGCAAAGGTACAATTTAACCACCCTCATCTCTCTTGGTGCTCTTTCAGATAGAGTAAGATGCTGTACTGTGCAGAGAGATGTGCTTTGGGTGTAGGATTAATGCTGTTTCCTTACATTTATATTCTCAAGTAGCCTGTGGTGACAGAGTTAGTCAGAAAACACTGAACTGTGCAGCATTCTTTATGTCTCTATAGTCTTATTCTCAAATTCAGAGAACTCTGTCCAAGGACTGAATTCTCACCTCCAGATAAAATATTCTGCCAATATGGTTCTGTTCTGTTTTCAAGATGATTCTGGCTGTGGCTAATACATTCTGTGTGAGTGCTGTCCTGGCGCTTTGGGACTGTTTGCTTATTCAAGGTTGCTGCTATCTGCTGCACAACTGACCTGTTCCCCTGAGCAAGTCATCTGGTGGTGCTTCTGCTTCTTGACCGAAGTCTGACATGCAAAGTGAGAATAGAGAATAGCAAATTTCTGATGTCAGTATAGACAGTGTCAAGCTTCTTGGGTTTTCAGACAAAATACTTAACTAAGATAACAAAAAATAATGCAGTATCTAGTAATGGACTGGAGGTGCTTTTATTCAGAGGGTATGTGCTGCTTGGGCAGCTCTCCCCCAGCACGTCAAACCATGTGTCCCAGCAGCCAGGCAGGAGCCTGGTGTCCTGCCCTGCATTTCTCTTGCAGCGTGTATCAGAGGCATCCTGCCTTGGTACAATATGGCCGATGGTACTGACTGGAGAGAGGTCTGAAAAAAGATTTCTCTGAGTTGTTCTCTGAAGAAAACCAAGTGTGATAGGTGAGCCTCCTCCCCAGCATACCAAAGGAAAAAAAATATATCAGAAAAGAGGATGGCAGCGGAAAGGAAGAGGGAGGCAGACAGCCCATTTTCTTGCTTTCCTGAGTGCAGAGGCTGCTTTTGACCCCTGCTTGGATTTGTCTGAGCTGGAGCCAGCATGAGAAGGATGCTTCTGCTGGCTGCTGTTGCTATGGAAACAGCAGAGACGGGGAGGCAAATGGCTGCCAGAGATGATGACTTCTGAATTAAAAACAGGGCATTCCTGCCCTCCGCACTCCCATAACCCAGTTCCCACTGGTTTCTGCTCTTCTTGGGCTGTGGGTGTAGCAGCTTTGATGGGAAGAAGGAAGCAGCTCTTTACTTATCATGTGGAAAGGTTATTTCCACACCTTTCACAACCCAGCAAAACAAATACGGCGCTTTTTTTTTTTTTTTTTTTTTTTTTTTTGTCTCACACTTGGTAAAAAAAAAATAATAATAAAATAGAACACTGCAGTGTGAAATGGCTCTTACCACCCCCAAAACTTTCCATCCCCTTGGAAACTAAAAGGAAATATCATCGTTTTAATTCCAACTATCACTTTCATCTCCAGTGGGTGTGGGGAGATGGTGAGAGCTGAATTTCTAATTTCTCTCCTGCCATCAAAAATGAGTGCATGGACATGGAGCTGACTGAAGTCTGGTACCTGCCAACAGAGGCTCAGAATCACCTCCTTTGAGCCTGCTGGTCACACTTCTCTTGATGCAACCCAGGATACGGTTGGCCTTCTGGGCTGTAAGCGCACATTAACAGCTCATACTGAATCTTTCATCAATCGACACTCCCAAATCCTTCTCCTCAAGGCTGCTCTTAAGCCTTTCTCCATCCAACGTGTACCTGTGCTTGGGACTGCCCCGACCCAGATGCAATACCTTGCATTTTGTATGTATGTATGTATTGTACACCAATACCTGTTTTGTCTTTTGTTGTCAGAATTAGGAGCTAGGATTAGGAGCTGCAAAAACATCAAATAATAGGGCAAAGTGATCTTTCAGTCTTCTCTAAATATTAAGCCTATTTTTCCACTTAAGTTTTTATACAGATAGGTTCTTCTGTTTTTACCCTTTTATCACAGAACAACTCAACTGGGTCCTTGGCTGGGTGTAGAGACTCAGTGACTGGCACATGGCAGGGCTCTTCTGAATACCATACTTTACAGTCATTCATTAATCTGCAGCATCCCATAGGGAGGGATTTTTAGTCTCAACTTTCAGCCTTCCTGGAGTTGTGGTCGGGCCCATGGCAGACCCACATGCAATGGACACTGAACAACTTCTCATCCACAATGTCAGCTAGATAGTCTCCTCCAAAATCACACTTCTCCCATTTTGAACCCCTCATCCCTGCATTTCCAAGTTGATTTATCAGATGGCAGATTGGTAGCACAGTGTATGTGCTATACAAATACACAACATTTACTCACTCTTTGGACCCTTGTTCTAAAAGACCCAGACAAGAAAATTGATGTATAGTAAGGTGAAGTACGGAAGGTCAGAAACAGAAGTGTTCAAACACTTCCCTGTTTAGCTAGCCCCCACATGACTCTTCCACCATTTCTGATAGTAGTTGCTCCAGTCCTATCAAAATACCATATTTGGTTTGGGGAAAGACATCCTTATTGTGTTTGAGATCTCTGTTTTTACATTCCTTAGTCTGTCTTTTCTTCCCTACTCCTGAGAATCCCAATCAGTCTTCTCTCAGTAATCTCTCTGCAGCCGTTGGTTGTGGGCAGATAATCAGGACTGGTGACATTTGGTGCCTAATCCTCCTCAGAGCCTTCCTCTGAGCTTCACTGTCCAGTAGCTGTTGAGAACATTTGTTCACTCCCAAGCTTGGGGCCCAAGCAGGAAATTAGTATTTTTAAGAGACGGAGATGCATTTGTTATTGACATCTGTTCTTGTTTTAATGAGGAGAATTAGAAAGAAGGAGGAAGGGTTTCAGATAGAATTAAGTTTCCCTTTTCTCCAGTGGGAGACCACATTATAAGGCCTTCAAAAGATGCTGCTGAGTCTCTAGTAACAGAGAATGGAATCACTTGTACAGGAATAAAAATCCAAAGAGCCGTTAAGCAGTAATCCATGGCACTGCAGTTTTCTGCATCCCCTTCTTCCTGGGTTGGTTCCTCCTGAGTGAAATTCTGGTGAATCACAGCTGTATTTTCCCCTCCTTGACTCACCCACTGCTTTGAAATGCTGGTCTTCCTCCATTTTCTTCACAGAGATCCTTCTGTGCAATAAAGACTGACCAAGGAGAGAGATTGATGTCCGACACACTAATTCAATCACTGGCCTGTGTTAATCTATTGAATCAGCCCATGGTGTCTTCTGATCTGCTTCTTGCTGGAAAGAGCTGTTGCAGCAATGAAACTGCTGCTGCCTCCATTAGTTTCTAGCTAACTGGTTCATTGGGAGGTCAGTTTGTTGTGACACTCTGTAGCTCAGCAGGTGGCCTGCACCATTGAGCCCGTTTTGATTTTTGATTCTCGATGGCTTTGAATCAAGAAATTGATGAGATTTAAAACTGTCAAAAACAACAACAGCAAAGAACACCGAAAAACAAATACGTTCCTCCACACATTTTTGTCCTTTCCTTGAAATAGAGAGAAAGGAAACAGTTCCTGCGTCCTGTTCTTGCCTTTTCAGTGTTTTCCAATGCTCTATTTCTGCCATTCCTTGCTTTCCCGTCACATCCTTGCTCTGATCTTCTAATAGAATGGAATATACTTTGGTAAAAAAAAATTGCCCTGTGAAGACAGGCTACTGGCTTGCACTCCTAACTGTGAAATAAATGCTTTTGGACAGCCTTTCTGGACAGATACCTTCATAGCACTGCAAGAAATTCACCATGCTGGTTCTTCCTATTTGTGGGAGAAATTCCATCTTTACTGTGGCATCATTTCTGCTTCTATCTCCCATGTTTGCAATAAGTTTCAGTTCAGCTTTGCGTGTTTCCTTGTGTTGCTTGGGATCATGATGGAGTGGTCTAGGAAGGCACCCATTTCCCCTTCTTTTGGGAAGTGGTGGGGAAGGTAGCAGTATCAAGAGGGCTATGCACTGGACTGTTGTGAATCCATCTGCTTTCAGTAGCTTCAGACTGAAAGCTGGGCACTACAGACCCAGCTGGGCTCCATGTGCAACTGGTGCTAGAGGTTTCAGTAGGCTCTGTCCTGTGCTTGATGCAAGGATTTCTAGGAACTAGGAACATTATGAACCATGAGGGAAATGCATTCAACCTCGGGGGCTCTGTGGCACGGAACCCGGCTGGGGAGGGATAACATCCAACTGGAACAAATAAACCTAACTGCATTGCAGTGGTACAGACTAGGGGCTGACATATGGGAAAGAGCTCTGTGGAGAAGGACCTGGTGGACAACAGGTTGGCTATGAGCCAGCAGTGTGCCCTTCTGGACCTGAAGTCCGATGATGACCTGATGATCTTTAAGGTCTTTTCCAACCTGAGCAATTCTATGATTCTATGATCCTATGATGTATTACGAAGAGCCCAGCCAGCAGATTGAGGGAGGTGATCTTCCGCTTCTCCTCTGCCCTGCTGAGGCCATACCTGGAGTGCTGTATCCAGTTCTGGGCTCCCTTGTTTAAGGAAGACAGGGAAGTTCTAGAGCCCAGTGGAGGGCCGCTGAGATGGTGAGAGGTCTGGAGCATCTCCCTTACGAGGAGCGGCTGACAGCCCTGGGACTGTTCAGCCTGGAGAAGGGAAGACTGAGGGGGGATCTTCCCAATGCTTATAAAGATCCAGTGGGTGGGAATCAAGTGGATGGGGCCAGGGTCTTTTCTGCAGTGCTCAGTAACAGAACGAGGGGTGATAGGCACAAAATGGAACACAGGAAATCCCACCTGGAACTTCTTTACTTTGAGGGTGACAGAGCACTGGGACGGGCTGCCCAGAGAGGTGGTGGAGTCTGCTTCTCCAGGGATATTCAGAATGCATCTGGACGCTCACCTGTGAACCTGCAGTAGGGAATGTGCTTTAGCAGGGGGTTGGACTACATGAACTCCACATGTCTCTTCCAATCCACACTGATTCTGTGATTCTTTGTAATCATTATTTATTTGTTTACGTATCTACAAAGGAGAAGTGTAACCCTGCTAGTTCCGCCGAGGCGGTGGCCTCTTGCAGGGCAGCTGTGGGTCCAGGTCACTGTCGGTGCTCCTCTTCGGGGGCTGCCGGGCCCTCTCAGGACAGTGGCCAGGAGCGGAGGGGCTGCTGCTCCGGGCAGAGGGACCTGCTGCTGCCTCCTGCTCCGTCTCCTCGCGGGGCCGCTCCGCTTCCCTCGCCGTGTGTGCAGCGGGGCCGTGACTGGGACCCGCACGATCGTCAGCCCCTGCTGTGCTGGGCTGCTCCTCTCTGCTGGATGTCGCGATGCTGCCAGAGAGTGCGGGCACTGATGTCACCTGTGGGGAGGCTGTGGGGCCAGGGGCGGCCGCAGGGCTGTCCTCCTGCCCCCTGACTGCAGGGCCCTCCTCCTGCGCCCCAGACACGTGGGCGCCCCGCAGACCCAGCAGCCTGTGGGCCTCCTCGCTGCACTCGTGCACAATGGTGTTGATGAGCCTCTGGACGAACGTCTCCGTTTCCTCCTCCAGCTCAGGCCACATGAGCTCTATCATCTGCTCTCTGTCCAGCCCGATGTCACACAGAGCATCAAAGATGAAGCTCTCTGCTGCCATTACCGGCCACCAGTCATTGCCAAGGATGGCTCTCAGCTCTTGGTGCAGCCTGGGCAGCACAGGGTCCAGGATCTCCTGGTGCTGCCTGAACAGCTGTGCCCAGGTCCGAGGCCGGAGACCGCCCACCAAAGGACCCTCCTCTGCCTCCTCTTCCTCCATCTCCTCATCTTCCTCATCCTCATCCTCCTCCGCCTCCTCATCCTCTTCCTCATCTGAGAATGGCAGAGGGGCCAGTGAAGGGGATGATGAACGGCTAGATCTGCTGAAGTTCAGAGCAGTGCCTTCCAGGAAGGAGGCAGGTGATACTGGAGGCCAGATGATGAAGTTTAGGTCCTCATTGTCATCCCACGTGGCAACCTTGACCACTTCCATGTCCCTCCTGCAGAGCGGGCAGCTCTTCTTCTGCTTGCCCCACTGCAGGATGCAGACGAGGCAGAACTCATGGTGGCAAGGCACCACATAGGCAATGTCCTGGCATGCATCCTGGCAGATAGGACATGTGCATTCCTGCTCTGCTGCCATGGTCCTTATGCTGTGGCTCACTGGGAAGTGAGGATGAGGTGTCGCTCCTCTTCACCAGTGCCACAGCGGTGAATGTTGCGCACTGCAAGAGAGAGAGAGGCCGCAGTCATTCTCCATCCCGTGGGCAGACCAAAGAATAGCCCAGGTCCCTCAGCTGGACACCCTCCTGGCCCCATACCTGGGCCATGCCAAGCTCCCTGCACCCTCAGAGGTCCCTCAGGCTGCAGCCCTGACCCTGGCAGCTCCCCGAGTCCCAGCGCTCACCCAACCTCTTCCCTGGGGGACGTGTCCCCAGCTCACCTCTGCTGCTGCACGTGCGCCACGTGGGGCCCCGGCTGCCTGAGACAGGCAGGCCAGGGAAACGCAGGTGATGGCCGTAGGGACGGGCAGCGAGAGCCGCTGCCAGCAGTGCCCAAAGCACAGCCCAGCACCCAAGAGAAATGCTTGCTCCACCTCCAACCTCGCACACGCGCTCGGCAGGAGTCCAGGCTCGAGACTGACTGGGCCAGGCTCTGCCCAAAGCTGAGCAGTGGTGGTGCTGCAGTCACAGTGCATCTCTTGGTGACATCACAGCCTGTTGCTCGGTGATGTCACCACGGTCCTTCTGCCCCCACAGCAGTCAGCCCAGCAGCACTTCAAATTTCTGCATCTGCATGTGTTTCTGAGGCCTTTTAAACATGACTGCAAGATGCACAGCTTCTAAATTTTGCTTCTTTTCCTTGTTCTTGTAGAGGAGAATCATTAATGAAGTCAGCACCTCTCCACAGCAACTTTATGGCTTTTGAGTACTCTGTGGTTCTTTAGGACAAAATAAATAGCATAAATGTGATGTTTGCTGGTGAGAAATTGGTGGAGAGGGTGAAAGCAGCACAGTGTATGTGGCAGCCCCAGCTGTGTTTTGGGTAGAACTGAGACTTTGTGGAAATGTTGAAGGTTTGGTTGGAGGGGAATGTTCTGAGATTTAACAAAGGCAAGTGCCAAGTCCTACATGTGGGAGGGAGACTGGATGAAATGAACTCCAGAGGTCCCTTGGCACCCCTACAGTTCTGCATATATGCATTTAAATTAAACCATTCCGAATCCTCAGTGTGTTCTTTTATCACATTTCTTGTTAATTTAGCAAGGGTAGTTGTCTATTAGCTGGGGTAACTCAACATGTCTTCCCCCATTGCTCCTGACATTCAAAGTTTGTCTGTAATTCAGTTTGCATGAGGGATCATAGCCACTGAATGGCCTTGTCATCAATTTGGAGTAAAAGGTGTCTCTTTTTTGTCATGAGTGTCAGAATTGCATTTATTTCTCATTCAATTAGCTAGGGAACACAGTTGATATCATAAATATTGTACAATGTGGTAGACAGGTGAAGAACCTCATTGCAAATACAATCAATCTGCCAAGCCGTTTCGCTTACAGTAACTGCTTCTGTGTTGCCCTCCTAGGTCTTAGGGAGATGCCAACATTCATATTGGTAAGTATGTGTGTTTGTGGATGTATTATATTCTCTGCTCTTTTGGGCAGAGAATGAAATTATCAACTCATAGTGCTCTGTTAAAATGTGAATTCACATTCCCGTGAGCCAATGTCCTGCCTCACAGGACCATCTCTTTTCTGTAAAATAGCTGCTGATGAAAATTCCCTACTAAAATCTGCCTTAAAGAAATATGGTTCTCAGGTTGTACTGAAACATTTAACTTGTCAAGTAAATAGGTTACACTGAATGAAAAATAGTTTGATATTGTTGTTCAGCAGTTGTGCTGTGCCATGAAAAATAAATGCCTTTCTAGTTGTGATGTCTCCTTCAATGCCACTAAAAATGTGGAAACAAGCATGATGTTCATCGTGAAGATCTGAAAATGGCTATACTGGGTTTATGTAGTCCTTCTGGAGAAAACATAGATAAAATGAATTTATTTACAGCTAAATATTACAGATTTGCATCAGTGTAAGTGGGCCAGAATTTGCTCTGCTATTTCTACCCCCTGCTTTAGGTATGTTGCCAAAGAGGGCTAATAATAAGACTGACTCACCTCTCCATTCCTGCTCAGGGTTCTGCTACCATTTAAATGAGCCAGGCTGTGAGGCTGCATCAGCTTGTGTTCTCTGCACTCCCACCTGGCTCTTCTCTCTCCATTTTCAGATGCCACGTGTCTTCCTTCACTCTTTCTACCCAGAGCACCTGTCCCCATGCTTGCAGCCCTCCCCATTTGGCTTCCTTTTGGGAAGTGCTTTTCCCTGGTAGTGCTGCTTACTACACTTCACAGGAATTTAACATTTCTCTACTTTGTCTGGATTGCAGTTGTTTTTTTATTTTTCATTACTTTTACACAGCTATCATCAAGATCATTTGCTAGATTCTAGGTGAGAGCTGCGCAGGCAGAAGAACAGAAATTACTCAGCTTGGGTCAGTCCCTACCAAGCCTGTATCACAGGGTAAGAGAAAGGTTTCACAGTGGGAAGCTGAAAACCTTTCTTATTTCACAGACAATCCTTCAGCATATTTTCAAAGAGCCTTGCCTTGCATAGCATACTCTCATGTTTCCTTTTGATATTCTCACTCTCCATCTCATATTTTATTCTGTCTTCGTATCAAGACTGTGTGTGGTGCCAGCTCATTCTGAGCTGTCATTACGGTAGCTGGAGAACTGACACCACAGGCCAGTTTTTCTTGTTTTGATCATAGATTTTAGGTTACTGAGTGGTAGGGCTGCTGCTGGTCTGTGACGTGATTTCTGAAGGAAGCTTCTTGAGAGCACTCAGACCGTCTTTAGGACAACTGAAGAAAAGGGCAGGATATGTCTCCTTGGTGTCTCTTGGGCTCTATTTGGGGCTAATTGGTTGGTCTGCAAGACATGAATTCAAGCCATAGCTGCTCATGTTTGATTTGTCAAAGTCAGAGCAGGAAGGCAGCATCTTCCAGTTATGCTCCTTCTCATACATCAGTATGAAACCAGGGAGCAGGGGCAAGCAGCATAAAACTGAATTTAGAAGGGACACAGTATGACATTCTTATCTAAATACTTAAATTAGAGTTTAAATGGCTTTTAGCTTCTTGTGATACTTGCTCTGTTGTGATCCACTCGAGCCAGACTACAAAAGTTCTTGTTATTCATCTTAGAGTCATTGTAGAACCGTAGAAGCATTAAGGCTGGAACTCTGGGACTCCAGAATCATCAAGTCCAATTATCAACCCATTGCCACTCAGCTTGGACTAGCTATCATAACATCTACCACTTTGTGGCTCCTGTATTATAAGGATTCTCAGTCTCCTTCGTACTGTAAACCTCTGGATCTTCCTTCCAACTTGCTATCCAGCACTGCCACCCCAATGGCAGAAGAGGACATTATTTACTTGTGACAGCAACTGCCTACTGAGGAAAAGGTGATGTGAAGAGGGTATATAGTGTATTTTAGGTAGGGGTTTATTGAACTGGCAGTTCTTTGCAGACAAAAAGCTGATGTTCATCAAGATACATATGTTTTGTAGCATATCTCTGGGGATCCTATGTGCTGGAGCTTGCCTCCTAGTTGTCACAGCTGGAATTCAGTGTTTCGGGGAGATGTGCTTGAGAGCCAGGAGTGGAAGTGACATCCACTCTAGCATTGAGAAGTGGAGCAGTACAGTAGAAAGGGAGTCCCCAGGCCAGAGATACGAATGCTACTGCTGTTCTTCTTAACCACTTAAACTCAGCAAGATCCAGTGCCCTGGCTTCAAGAGACATCCCTGCATCAAAGGGACTGATTCTCTTTCAAATTAGTCTGATCTGAAAAAGGGCTGTTTTGAAGGCTGTCATTGATATAGTCAAGGGAACAGTGTTGAAAGCTGACTCTAATTGCATCACTGTATCAATGCTAACTGTATGCTGAAAATTCCCCGTTACCCCATTTAACAAGAATCGTTTCCAGGTATGGAAAACCACAGAGGGTAATATAGCTCCCACTTTCTTAAGTGGAACCAGCTCCAAACTGAGCTTGATTGTCCTTGTTGAAGCTTGCTGGTCTGTTCTGCTCAGTACCCAACGCCTTCCCAAAGCAGTCAGGCGGGAAGAGATACCTGGGAAGGCAGTTAGGGCTGGCCTCATTCAGTAGGCTGAATTTTGGTGCTTGAAGTTTTCTTGGCTGCTCTACCAGCAGAGACAGACCTGTTACACTGCACAGAAATGAAGGATCCTCTACTACAACTAGAAGGACAGAGAAAAACTTGTTTTGAGGTACAGACACATCATATGGTACATACCACAGATACTGTGCACACAGGAAATCAGCCTTGATCTGGGAAGCAGGACCATGTGTTTGCATAATGCTGGTAAGCTGATTGGATCTACAGAGAGCTTGAGAGAACCAGCTCTGCTCTGTGATCCAGTGTGCTCACCAGCAAAGTACTCTACCTGCAGATAATTTAAGTGGGCAGTGGTTTTCTAATGACCTTGTCATTAGAAAGAACTGGAGCTAGAATTTCTCCCCCATTTGTGTGGGCTAATGAGGTCATTTCCTTATGGACAGACCCTCCTGTAATCAGGGAATTCTCAGGATCAATGTGTGGCAGGGATGCTCAGTTTCATGCACTCTGATGAGAGAACTCCTCTTTTTTGTAACAAAAATAATAATAGCATATATGTGCATAATATGTATCTATTTAGCAACTGAAATGTTGCTGATTTGGAACTTACTCTCTTGCAGTTGTGTACAGGAATAAATTTCAGTTCACATTTTAGGCAGTTTACAACGTGCAGGACATGCCATAGTGACTTTTTGCCTATTGCAAATCACCGTAACCAACCAGATCACCCATTTGTGAGATAACATATTTGTAGAACTGGAAAACCAAGATAGCTGCAAACAATTTAATGAGAGCTAGAGGAAGCTGGATCTTTTCAGTATTATCTAAGGAAGACCACAAACTTGGTCTTTGACGTTTGATTCATCCTAATAGGACACAGCAGGTTGACTTCAATGAGACTTTTGAGAGCAGTTTCAGAAGCAGAGGCTTCCCTATCTGAAGACCTAAACCAGGACAATAAAAGCAGTTGTTTTAATGCCCCCACAGATGCTATTTGCACCACAATGCCAAAGACTGCTTCTTTAATGACAGTAATGTCTTAGTTAGACCAGTGGCTTAGTTACTGCCTCTTAAGATGCAGCACATGAATCGGAGATCTGAGAACAAGCAGAGCAAATTAACATTGTCAGCTCGTTCTTGAGTATAGAGTACAGTTTCTCTTTGCACTTGCAGACAACTTCAGAGGTGGGGGAACTTGGAAGATGGGAGATAGTAAAAATGGAAAATTGAATGCTACCTACATGTGCTTTACAGACTCTTCTTGTCGTGGTTTTCAGTGACAGAAGGCTAATTGATTCCCTCCTCCGTCGAACTCCAAGCAGTGTTATTATCACCAGTCATAATTTGCAGCCTGATGGTAACCCTGACCGTGACAGTGGGGTTGGAATTGGACAGTTTTAAGGTCCCCTTAAACCCAAGCCATTCTATAATTCTGTGTTTCTTATTTTTTATCTTTCTTGAACAGGGACCATTGTCACTGTTACCAACATATTTCCATTTTCCTCCTGCTTTTCCCAAGGCATTGAGGTCAGAATGAGAACGTGCTGTCAGGGAGCCAGAAAAATTTGCATCAGAGATTACTGACCATTTTCACTGCATTACTTCCAAGAATGCTGAGACCCAGTGGCAATCAGAGGGTTTTAAGTTGGTTTTCCAGTTTGTAGGTACTTGCACCCTCTAGGTACAAGGGACATAATCAAAACTGAAGGATTGTACTCCATAGCCACCAAGTGTAGTTCAGAATTACCTAGAGGTGCCAGGATTTATGAGAAGGCTAGAAACAGGTGCCAAGAAAAGTTCTTGGCAAGTCTCTCTTTCAGCTGTGCCTGGGACTTGTGTTGGGCCAAACTGTGGATTGAACTCCTGTGAAGTCCAGGTGTCCTTTAACGCTCTCTGGTTGCATCATGAGCCATTTTTTGGAAGTTATTCCTTTCCCTTCTGGTTTGTTTCAGGCCTTTTTTAGCAATCGCTTGCCATATTGTACATTAGTTCATCTCAATTCTTTCATAAACAGACAGCTGCCAAAAACATTTAGGTGCAAATTGTACTGGCCAGCCTTTCTGCTGGCACTTTGAGTAATATGACCAAGGACTGAACGGGGTGATCAGGGAGACAGCCCATAAGCTTTGGTGTTGTCTTTCCAGTTGAGGGCACAAGCACATTGGTAAGGCAGCATGAAGGAAGTTATAATGATGTTAGCTGAGTCATAGGGAAAGGCCTTGGATCAGCTCTCCACTGGCCAGGCACACTGTCATTCTACCTGGAGGCAGGACAAGCCATACTCGCACCCATTCTGTCAGATGTTTGCCTAACTTGCTCTGCCTTGGAAACTCTGCAGTCATGGTAAGCTCCCACTGGCAATGGTTTCCAAATATCACACCTACATCTTGCTTACCACAGTCAACTAAAACTTGTTTCTTGTCCTGTTCCCAGTGAAATGGCATACTGCTTGCATTGCTGAGCTACCTTTCACGTGTCTAAAGACTGCTCTATCTCCTTTCAGCTTCTGTGATACTAAACACCCAGAATTTTCCCCAACACTGTTCTCCTTGGTCAGGTTTTCTATGCATTTGATTATTCCTGTTGCCTCCCTTGGTGCCTGGTATATGCAGGTGGTGGGCTTTTATCACTAAGACTGTCAACGTAGCACTTCACACAGGCATTATCTCGTTTGGAATAAAAGACACACCGTAAAGCAATACCCTAACCACAGCACCTGTACGCTTCTGTTGAAGGAGTGAGGGCCATCTCACTTACGGTCACCTAATGAATATTGGTTTTATCCCAGATAGCATCAGGCCTTGCTTGCTATGCTATGTTAATCATCAGAACTGGAGATAAACGAAGTCTCAAGGGAATAAGTTTCTTGGTTCTGTTCTTGTGGGCTCTTGGCAGATGATGTTTTATCTTCCATGAAGATTGCGGAGTGGCATCTGTGAAAGATGAAATGACATAAGCAGCAAAAGGACAGATTTGTCATTGCATAGTTACCTCCTCCTATGTAAGTGCTTTTGGGAATACTGAATTGGGATGTTGTAGTTAAAGGAAGGGAATTAATCTTAGTATTAGGACTACTAGGTGTACAGGGCTGGTTAGTTAAAAAAAAAGAGGGGGCATGAGGGCTTCTAAATTATGACCTGGAGTAAAACAGTGAGGATTTAGACCTCAGCTAGACTACCAGTCTTGTCTTTTGCTTCCTTGCAAACGTTTCCTGTTATTTGAGGTTGTGACCCCATACTGTGATGCAAACAACAGTGTTACTAAAAGGTTCTGAAATATTTCTTTACAGAGAGTAAACCTTTGCTGGAATTTGTCTGAGCGTGACCTATGGCTGGCTGTTTCTTGTCAGCCATGTGGTGCAGTTGAGAAGTGTTATTTTGGAATCACCTAGAGAAAAGCTACATGTTTTAGAACAATGGAGTGGTGTTAGGCTGAAAGATGGAGCAGAAACTTCACTTGGAATTTGGGCTGCTTGAACACAATGTTGCTTTTGTGCAAAAGCTTGCTATGCTGTGCTGTATGTGCGGAAGTAAGGAACAAGAACTTGACTAGTGGACAGAAAGAAGCAGAAAAGGAAATGAGGGAATGAGCACTCGGTGCCAGTGGTATTTCTGCTACAACCTTTTCTGCAGTCAGTGGATTTTGCTCTAGGCAGCAATGTGGTCCACATGCAAAAAAAAAAATCAGTAGAGAGAAAAAGAGAAGCTGATGGGAAGACGTAAACGAAGAAAAGTTAACATTTTCTATGAATGACAAATGCAATTTCTTAAAAAAAGATTGAGTCTGAGAAACTGCTCAGTTGCAGTGCTGATTTTGTTCCTTATATGCATAGATAATATCTGTCCTCTGATTAACCCGGTCCGCATGTTCCAGATGGCCATAGTCAGTGCCCAGCTTTTCAGTTCCTCCACTACACTCGGGGGCAGCTGAGAGCTAACATTTCCTCTAGAACACAATGCTCTTTCCCTACATCTGATCCTTGTCTCCCGAAAATCTCTGGAAGACAAGTTTTGCAGCACGCTCCCATGCCAGAGGAGAGTTCAGCACTGCTGGGTTTGCAGGTAATGACACTGCATCAAGGAGAAAGACAAAGAGGAGCCGGGTGTAAATACTTGGATGGTTCTGGCCTTTGCTTTTCCACGTAGCCTGCCACTGCCGGTTCTGCACCACAGCCCTACACAGCCCTTCATAGGACTCAACAAGGCCTCACTCTGAGGGGTGTTCACCCCGAGACACGGTGGTGTGCTGGGGATAGAGTGCCTTGAGGGATGGCACAGATGATGTGAAGCCTCTGCGTGAAATACTGCATGTCCCAGAGCGACATGGGGATGGGGCATTCCTGGCCTGTCTTGTGCTGAGCAGCCCCCTGCTCTTGCCCTGCAATTCCCCGCAATGCTCCCATGCAGCCCAGGAGTACAAAGGAGTGATTATCTGAGCCTCTCGCCATGTTACAGCCAGGAGTGCATCTGTGAAGTGCCAGCAGGTGCCACTAATCACTAATCACTAGTAAGGAGCTAAAATTGCTCTTCTGTGTTTCAGAGGTGCTGCTCCTTCGGGATCTGGATGGTTTGGACTCTGCTCTTAGTGACTCTGCAGTCTTGTGTGTCCAATGTGTGCCCTTTCAGTGATAACAATAACATTCCAGAAAGCTGTGGGCTGTTTGGTAGTACTATGTGCACACACTTTTAGAGTCTGTAAGGATCTTCCTTACGGAGCCCTAGCAAACTGATCTAGTGGTTGGCAACCTTGGCTATGACAGGGAGTTGGAGCTTGATGATCTTAAATGTCTCTTCCAACCTAAGTCATTCTGTGATTCCTTATCTGATGTAAATGCAATGCTCATTCTCACTGATTCAGCCTTGGTTTGTGTGGCAATGCAGCTAAAAGGCACTACAGCCCATGTTCAAGAGTCATGTGCGTTGAGCTGGCCTTAGTGCATATTGTTGCTCTGACAAGTCTTACCTTGTCTGCTCAATCTGGGAGCAAACAGCAATGGCTTAGTGGCAGAATCCCCTGGGTGAGCTGCCTGGCCCCAGTCTGATCATTCTTTATGTGTGGAAAAACTAACAGATCGATGCAGGGTACATGAGGTCAAGTTCCTCTGTCGCAGGCAGGCTGAAGGCTCTGGTTTCCTGGACATGCACATCCGTCTGTTGCAGCTGTCTCCCCTGACCTTCACCTTTCAAGAAAAACTCTCCCTCCTTGTCCTGACTGATGTGAGGGATGGGAAAATGTTGTTCTCCCTCATTGTGTTTCTGTTTTCCTTGTCTCTTTCACCCTTGCTCTTCCCCAAGGTTAAAAAGAGAAAAGAAGACAGCAGAGTGATTGCTAGTAACTAATTCATGTAGGGCTATCGTGTTTTTTAAAATCCCTCCCCATTTTCCTGCCTTGATTACACTTCACTCAAGGGGATGCTTTCTGCTACTGAACAGCTATGCCTTGATGACTTAGTCATTGGTTTAACCAGGAAATAAGTTATTTCAACATCGTGATATTTCTGAAACGAATAAAATGATTTTTGTACAATGAAATGCTCACTGTTACTTTCTCTCTTGTGCCTTTTCCCTCCTCTGGTTTATAAATTCCTGACACTTTCTCTTCCTTTTGAATCCATGCAAGAAATCCCAGCTACCCAGTGTTTTATTTTCATTTGAAGGCCTCTATAAAATTGCATCTTACAGTATATTGTGCTGCTCTTGTGCAACTGCTTATAATCTGTTTTATGAACCTTAAAGCCATTCAGTCCTCTTATTCCCTTAAGATGGATGCTGGTACTGAATTCCGTGCAGAGGTTTCTTTATTTTCTGAAACTTTTTTAGGGGGAGCTTGTTTATCCTTTACATTTGCTTAACATTTATTTTGCTTTTTCTTTTCCCTCCTGTTCAGATGGTGTTAAGCAATTGCTCTGTTCCCACATGTTTCCAGCTCTCAGTCCCTTGCAGTGGGATGCGTGGGACTGAGGCAGACAGCGGGACAAGGCAGGGAAGAGTGCATGATTCTTGCTTTGCCTCTACTGCAAGTCATTCTCTGTGGAAAGTTGGTAACCACTGAGCGTGGTGTGCGACATCCTCAGTGCATGAAACAGCTCGGATCGTCGTGTTCAGCGGGCATTTAACATGATGGTGTGGGCTCCATCTCCTGTCGTACTCTGCAAGCTAAACAAAAGGCCTCGGAGTCCCTGCTCTGCCAGAGATGTATCCATAATGACTCTTCAAGGATGTGCAATGAATGGAGACAAAACCTGATTAACTCCCTACCTCACAGGCAGCTCCCTCTGTCGTCTGTTCCTGCCTTTTGAAGTGGCTTTTGGCATAAAGGTCTCTTACTTGTTCTCACTGCTGCTTGGACTAGGGAACTGTTACTAGTTTATTAGAATCTAAATAGGAAGCAACGTTTTCCAGATGCTCTAAAAATGTACTCCTTTTCTTCTTCAGCTCCCTAATTAGTTATGAGAAGCTCTAGCCTTTTTCTTTTCACTAGGTTTTTCTCTCCTGAAATAGCTCTGCAAGTGGGTTTGCAGATTTTTTGTTTAAAAATAGAAGGGTTTTTTTTTTTTTTTGAATTCCATGTTTAGATGAGAACATGTTTGCTGGTTGAGAAAGTGAGCTGAAAGTGAGACAGTTGGATTTTACTTCAGAATTTGTGCGCACGATCTTAAATGCATCATTTCCCTTCCTATAGGCATAGTTCAGCCCTGCAGGATATAGCAGGAATTCAGCTGTGTTGAAAACTCACTTATACCGTAGCCAGGTTTAGTGCTGCCTCGTAATTTTCTGATCTGCCAGCTGAGGATAAGAGTGCCTGCCCATTAATGAAGAAATGTTACAATTTACCAACCCAAGAATTAGAAATCAGAAGCCAACCATGCAACAAGAGGATTAACTTAAGAAGTGAGAGGGTTTTTTTCTTTCTGAAGTGGAAGCAGTTTTTCAATTACTTTAGTGTTTTGGAATCATAAAACTTGATGTTCACCAATTCCTGCTCAGTTAAAGATCTTCCATATAGTTGACTCCTGAGAACCACAGCTTCGCATGAAACAGAGTAGAACAAGTAGAAAGGTAAGACTCAGAATAAAATAAGAGGCATAATAATATTGATGTTGTGGAGACAAAACTTAATTTATTAGCAGTTGTAAACTACTTTCTAGCTCTTGTATGACACAGGCTGTAGTAGGTGTATCACTGTGCCATGTGCATCACCAAAGGGCGCACCACATGGCTTTTCAAAGTGCGTGTGAAACGAGAGCGTGGGGCAGTGAAGTATTTCCTTCTCCATTCACTAATGATCACCGAGCAGGTGCTCATCTCACAGACTGCTGGCACACAGGTTGCTTTGCCAGACTGACTCTGTGTTCTGCCACTGTAGAATTTTGTAACTGCAACAGGATGTGAGATTTCTCAAAAAAGAAGAAATATGACCATGATGAATAGTCTTTGCTGCTGTCTCACATACTTGATTCGCGTTTGAATCCAAGATGTGTAACAGTGTTTTTCAGTACTGTAGCACTCTTTTTTTTTTCTAGGCTGCCATTGCTGCAGTTCATACCAATGTGGCCATCTTAAAATAGCCAGACAGAGGGTCTTCTTAGTGTGACCCCAGTGTGGTCATTGGTGTGAGATGCAAAGCCTGCCCAGAAGGCTATGAAACCATTTTTCAGTTAACCCATGTTGGGCCACTGTAGGTAGATGTTAGCATTACCCAAATTAAGTTAGATACATCTCCCCAAACGCAGACATACTAGGCTTCAAAGGAAGAAAAACAGCTGGTGCTGATGAGCACAGGTGGCTCCTGGTAACTCTTTGTACAATTGTATAGATTCAGCAGAGAAGAAACATTTCTCTCCCTCCACTCTGCTAACTGCAGATATGCAGGCAGATCCTTTCCCCTCCCCTCTAGCACTCTCCTTCTCTGTTCATTTTCATGCCAGGTCGCTTCTTGCCAAACATCCCATCTGCTCATCAGTGGCATTCCAGAGCAGGAGGTACTCTGGGGACTTGGTGCTGATTAATAGCTTCAATATCATTCATGAGCCTGCGTGTGAAAGGGGGAAGAGGAGAGGGAGATGGTGCCAATCGGAGCTGAACCAGCGAGGCCTAGGAGGTTCCTCTCCAGAGCTCAGAGATCACTGCATGTCTCTTCCCCAGCTATTTTACGGATTTCACAATTGTTTCATTAAATATTGTTTTTTTCAGTATAGTTTAAATGCCAGTATGGAATCACGGGGGCTTATACCTGGACCAGAAGCAGACATCAGAGTCAGAACAACTTCCATGGAAATCTCTATTTTGTATTATGCTCATTTGCATCACATGGTAGAAAAAAACATGCAGACAGATGTGCACCCATTTGTATCTATTGGGGAATTCTTCTTATCCTCCATGTCTTGCTTTGTATTTGTGCCCTGCACATTTCTAGGTGGTCACCTTGTGTGTGGGGTACTGTCACGTAATGTTGTGCAGTGGGTGCCTGACAAGCATCCTCTGTGGTACTGCTGTATGTAGAATACCCTATGCAGATGCCTTGTTGCTTTTCCTTACTTAGCCAGCCTATTTATCTATTTTCAGTTTTCCTTCTTCAATAAACTAAATTATGTAATAATCCTTTTATTTTCTTTTACACCAAGTGGACCTAAATTACATACTTCCCTAATAGTGAAGAGCCCAGACTTGAGTACAATAGTTTTGCCACTCTACCATCCCATTTTTTCTTCTTGGTCTTTTTACTATTCCCACTCGATTTTGTGAATGCTCCTCATCTTCTGTCTTCTTGAGTTCCTCCCTGTGATCTGCAGGAGGGGCTGAGTGAGCCACATCCATGTGCCCACGACAGCAGGCTGCAGAGCTTGGCCATCAGATAGTAATTTAACTGGGAAAGAAGGCAGAGAGGGAAGTGGAGACAAAGCAACTCCAGGTAAATCCCCTGAGCCTCTCTAGGTAAATCCACGCTTGCCTTCTACAGTGTTTTCCCTGAATGTGACCTTCAAGTGTTGATTTCTGTATTTTCTTTTTGTTGACACTCATTTCCTATCAGTTTTGTCTCCATTAACACTATTTCTCCTCCTTTTCATTATTTCTTTCCAACTCTTGCTTCCTTTCCTTTGAGGTCACCTTGCTCAGCTTCCTTATCTCTTACCTGCTGCACTCTTGCTTTTTTTCCACCCCTTTTCACTTTCTGCCAGCCTTAAAAACAAATACCTGCACTTCTGTGTTCTTTGTTCTGTAACAATTTCCTTTTCCATTCTCTCCAGGAAATATATTCAAGTATAAAACAAGAAAATTTGAGGAAACAGGATCTTACTCTATGAGATGTGCGTGTAGTAGGGCATGTATGTACAATGTAAATGAGGGAAAAAAGAAAAATTGTATTAAAGGTCTTTCTTCTGCTGAGACAGCTGACTGAAGCTGTACACCTGGAAAAAGTTCATATCACTTCAAATGATTGATATCTGTTGCCTGTTTGCTGAAAGTGATGGGGGTGAGTTGGAGGACAAGGCAGGTTGTGAGTTCAAGGTTAAAGGTTGTGGCAGAGGTGTGTTTTAATCAGCAGATCAGTACTGGTTATGCATTACTAAATAATTAATGTGCCCCTTGACATGGTAGAAGTAAGCTGGTCCCATCTACTGGAACTGACTGGGGAGCGCAGGGCTGGTGACAAAAGGGCAAAGGCAGATGATGGCTGAATGGGTGCCTGCCTTTCCTTGGCTACTGACTGCACCTTTTGGTGCCATCGTGGCTGCTACAGCATTTATTACCCCTTGTATTATAATAGAGAAAAGGTACAGTGGGGACAAAACTGCTGTGAAACAAAAATTTAACTACAAAAGATATGGTTTGGCTCCTTTCACTCAAGAAGGCAATCCAGCCCAAATGCTGTCTCTTCTTTCCTCTTCCCCCTCATACTTGTTAATCATTGGTGCCAAATTTTTAAGGAAGACGTGTTTAATAGGCAAATCCCTGCTGTTGTTTGTATTCACCACTTCCTCTGAAATACAAACCGATTGAAAATGAGTGTTTCTGTGAGCTCATGCATGTGCACTATTGTGCATGCCCACTGCTTGTGAGGTGAATGTTAACTGTTCCACCCTTATTCTTTTGGGCTATTTTCCACGCAGTGCAGTCCCTTCAAACTTTGGCTCTTCTTAAGTGAAACGAACATGTCCTGTATAAAGTTATTATTTCCAAACTAAGAGAAAGAAATGTCAAATTAATGTCTGGTAATTAGTGATGGTGTCGCTGTAAATTATTAGGTATGATTAAGTGGGACAACAGGGTAGTTAGATGCATCCGCGGGCTCTCAAATAGTTTCAGTTTATTATTTTATTTTGCAAATCTTCTCCAATGTAATATATGGCGTGGCAGGAAAAAAAATAATGTCACAAGCAGGAATTAATATCCAATTACAGTAAAGTCACTTGTTTTTAATAAATAAGACCATGGCACACAGTTACATGCACAAAGCAGTATTAGAAAATGGAAATTGCCTTCTCATTCTACTTAAATCAAATCTATAGAATTCCTTATAAACTGTGTAAATGAGTACTGATTGCATTCAGGTTGGGCAGGGCCAAGGAAGAAGATGAGCTCCAGAGCTGAAGGCCTGCTGTTGGGATGTCCTCTCCCAGAATCCTCAGTCATGTCCTAAAGAAATTGTCTCAGATGTCCTCATGTTCTCAGTTGTGAGTGAACAATCAGAATGCAGCACAGCTTAGAGACTGGGAACAGGCACCAAACCAGAAGTGCTCCTGGGCAAAGGGCTGTGTTGTTTTATTCAGCTGCAGGCTATTTTGGAGCTGCTTTGTGCAAGTGAAGTAAAAAAACACCACCAACAGCCACGAAAAAAACACAGTAGACTGATTCACCTCTGAGTTCTACATTCCCTTTCCTTCCTGCCAGTTTTTAATCTGGGAAATTTCTTGTCTGTCCTTTCTGTAGATATATTTCATACTTCACAAGATGTTCATTTCTTCACACCACAGTCACTGTGCATCATCTGCCCTTTAGTCCAACGGGGGACCCAGTGTTGAACAACACCCCAGCCATTCTCCCAGCTCCTGGGTTTCAATCCTTGTTCACCCCAAATGCCTTCTGCACATCCCACGGGCCTGATACAGCCAGTAAACTGTAGATTCACTGTTTCTGAGCCAGAGTCAACATTTTTAACATCATCCTACTCTCACTCCCTTTGGTCCCAAATGAACACAAATGAAAACCATTTCTGCACTGTACTTTCAGTTTGAGCCATTTGTAAATCCCACCAATTTTTCAGTCGTTTGGAATGTGCTGCACGTAGAAAGCCTTGGTTACTCACAGAACTGTTTGTAGCATGTACTTCAGGTTTCTATTTGCCTTCTTCTTCCTTCATTTCATTGACATTTCCATCTTTTGCATCACCTGCATCAGTCTCACATACCCTGCCTGGCAAAGAAGGCTTGAAGGTGAACCTGGCCAAGTTATACCCTGCGCTCAGCTTTGCTCCATGTTTGTTGGTTTCCATCCTGTGTATTCATGTGCAGTGACAAAACACATGGAGATGCCAAACCTCACCAGCTGCAAAGGTAGCACTGATCCCCAGAAAAGGACACCACACTTCCCAGTTTGGGCAAGAGCTAATTTGCTGCGCGCATCGCAGCGCAGCTAAATCGCTGACGCTTCAGCAGACAGATGCACAAGCATGTGTGTGCACACATGCATCCCTTCCGGGACTTGACAGTCCGTGCTGTCAAGAGATTAAATTACTCTAGCGGAAAGAGATGTGAGGGAAATAGCCTGAGACAGATTGCTCAGATATTGACCAGTTTTCTGTGAGACATGTTAGTGTTAATTCTCTGTTCTTTCACTCCAGTTTTTTCCTCAGTAGCAGTTAGGTGCAAAATGTAATGAAGTCAGCATTCTGGGGGAGAGATGTCCAGAACATCAGCCGTGAAAGGCAAACCTCTTGGATTAGTCCTCACCTCAGGCGAGGTGTTTGGTTTTAGCTTCCAGATTTGCTGAGCAGTCCAAAACGCAGGAGAAATCAATGTGAGCAGGAGGGCTTCAGCCTATCTGTAGCACTGACCCTCAATATACTGCTGATTTAGCAAGGATTTTTTTTTCTTTTCTGTCCACTAGCAAACTAGACAACTTTCCCATCTTTCTTTTTCTTTTTTTTTCCTTTTCTTTCTTTTTTCCTCCCCAGTTTCTGCCATTTTTCTGCCATCGTGCAGACCTCCCTTTCTGTTTTCTCCTGTATCTTAGTCATGAGTAGGTTGTTTCATGGCATCTGGCTTTCAGTGTCTGAAAGTTAAGTAACTAATCTCAGCTGTTTAGTGAGGCTGTTTTTAGAGTCACCCTGCCCAAAATAAATTAAGAGTAGAATAATTAATCCTTTGGAAGTGTTTTCCTCTCTTTCTATTGAATGTAGCATGAACACACAACAGAATGAGACAAGACTCCAACATTAAAACTAGCTGAAGTTAGGGGCAATGACTCCTTCCCAATCTTTTCTCTGCACATCCATTTCAAAGCTTGGTGCACTGCATAAATCCAGCTAGGCTCTTGCTCAGGGTCCCCAGGAATGCTGAGCACCCAGCTGCTTTTTATTCTAGTTTTCTTATGGCTGTAAGAGCCAAAACTAGCGGCCTGCAAAATAATGCAATGTGCTGGAGGCTTTGTGGGGCTGGCTGGGTTTTTAAGCGGGCTGACTGCCTCCCCAGTGGCTCTGTGTCTAGATGTAGAGGGCAGATGAGGGAAACTGAGAGAGGATGGAAACTTGAAAAAGGAGGGGAGAAATCCAGTTAAGTGTTGATTTCCTTCCCAGTGGAATAGTCCTGTTAGGAAAAAAAAAACAGTCATTTAATAGACAGTGTGTCAGCTTGAAATAACACACAAAAATTAATATTACACTGTAATACAATTTGCTAAATTCCATCCCCAGGGGAACATCTTCTGGTGGAAACAAACTTTGGGTTTGCCATAATGAGGCTTTCTCTCTGAAGGTAAATTGTCTCTGTGATTCATCAGCTGACAAAACTCACACTGGGAGGAGGCAGAGGTGAGAGGTGCTCCCTCTGACCGTGTCTGTGTGCTAGGGTAGGACAGAGCAGAAGGGCAGGAATGTAGAGAAGGTGTCTGTGCAGATTTGTGCTTCTTAATGGAAATAGATGAGAACAGAAGGAAGGGGCTGGGGGAGAATAAAGAGATGAGATGTAATTGAGAAGTTGCACCAATTCACAGGGAGGGGAAGGTGCCTTCTTCCTGTCCTGCCCTTCCATCAGTGAATTTCTTTATATCATCTGCTCTTTTCTGTTCCTGGTTTCCCTGGCATTTCTGTATGCTTCAGTATCTATCTTCTGTATTTTCCTTTTGCCTCTGTTTCCCCATGTTCTACTACAATCAAAATGCCTTTTCCAAGCTCTTCTCCATTGCACATCCTCCCTGCCCTTTCAGAGGCTCTCTTCACATAGCTGATGTTTTTCTTTCATCCCTACTCTGTTTTTTCATTCTCTTAACACTTCTATTTCTTACTCATGTGTGCTATTTCCCAGGATTTGTCTTCATCGTCCAGCTATTAGTGGTCCTTGTTCTGGTGTATCCCATATTCAAAGTCCCACTGTTACATGTATACCTATACCTATTTGTACACATGGATAAATATCATAGAATCACAGAATTACAGAATCACAGAATAGCTTGGGTTGGAGGGGACATTAAAGCTCACCCGGTTCCAGCCCTCTGCCATGAGTGGGTCTGCCACCCACCAGATCAGGCTGCCCAGGGCTCCATCCCACATATGATTCATTCCATGAGTAGAATACAAATATGTAGAATACTATAAGGTGGAATACATATAAGTATTTATATCATGCTATATAAAAATATGTATTATATATGAAAATATTACTGTATATGCATTAATAATTGCAAATCAGAGCTAATTAATCTGTCCTTGGGCACAAGATGAAGCCTGGATGCTGTCGCTGCTGTAGCTGACAAGCTGCCTGCTTTGATGAGAGGATTTGGGCTCAAAGACATGATTGAATTTTTCCAGTGCCTTCTGCCAGTCTTTCTTTCATGTCCAAAAACTGCCCATGACTTGGCAGGATGGAAACATGGGGGGTGATGGATGGTAATAGTTCAGTTTACCTGGGCACTGACATGAGATAGAACGCCTGAAATCCAGGTGTCCCTTGCTCTTGAGTGCAAGACCAGCATAAAGACAGTAACGTGGATCTAGCAGAATAGGATATGGCAGCGTAACTTGTGACGATTAACTGTACAGCTTGAGACACTCATTGAAGTCCCTTCCTCTCTCTAGCCCACTCAGCTTCATATTTACCACTTCTTCGGCCTCACACCCAACAACAGGGATAACTTCCTTCTGCACTGTGAAGAAAATATCCTTTTAATGTGTATTCTGGAGATCTGTGTGTCTTGGCGCTCTATACCTTGAATTATGCTTGTCAGATCTTCATGTATCTAGCTTAATTTGTATTTCATGTGACTGTACTTACTGTATGTAAATACAGGTTGTTTCTATGTTTTTACAGTATGAGTAAATTACATTTATGGACACTCCTTTTGTCACTTTGTTTTGTTGGTAATCTTAGTGTAAGTGTGAAGCAAGGTCATAAATACAGACTCTTTACATACCTTGGTTTTCTAAGGAAACAAGATTTACATCCCAACAGCAGATGTTTGTGTGCGGATGTGTTAGTGTTTCTTCCTCCTCTAAACTGTAAGCCTCTGTAGCCATCCTAGCTAGAGATCCCCGCATGGAGAAGGATGCTGCAGGGGTTACATGCTCCTGAACATCAGAAATCCGCTAGGGAGGGTAGCCCTGAGATGTACAGCTGTGGCCAGCCAGCATCTGTTCATTATTTTGGTCATAGGAATCCTCAATGGCTGCGCCTCCATGGAGGCTGATAACTCTTGAAGTGAGGAGACTGAGAGATGGAGATGTTACAGCTTCTCTTGGTAGTTTGCTTCAGTAATTAAGCCATTCCAGTGTAATTTCTGCCTAATTTCTAGATTGGAGGTCTCTTGCTTCACTTCCCAGACTTACATTCACCCATTTTTCCAACTATGCATATCTACAGTGAACCATAACCCTCTTTGAGGACTCCGTATTCCATGTTGCAGTCTCCCACTTTGCAGAGGTAATCTGCATGCCTACATCCTTGATACAATACTTTGTATTTGACTGTGTTAAAATACATTGGATTTGAATGAAAATAGTTACAAAGTGATCCAGGTTATTTTATGTGTCTGCTTGTCTACCAATCTCTACAATCTTCACATCAATAAATTTATTTCCACATCAGTGGTGAAATGTAGAATTGACTTCTGTTTACTTATGATCTATGCAGAGCCGTACTCCAAATCCTCCTACAGGCTGATGATTCCCCATTCATTGTTCCCTTTTTAGATTCCTTCAGACACGCCTTAATCTGTTGAATAGATACTTGACTGCTAATTTACAAGGCAATTTAAAGCACAGTGATAAAAGTATTAAGTCACATGCTCTATAAAAACCAAAAATTTGTGTAAGTGTTCATTTATTTTCCTTGACCAAGTCTGTAATTTAATTGGACAATGAAAATGTATGGCTTGAAAAATACTTTTTCCCATACTGTCATGCTCTTTAGCATGAATGTTGGGTTGATTTGTTTTTTGTTTGTTTGTTTGTTTGTTTGTTTTTAATCAGTATTAATTCTTTAAGAATTTGACACTGAATCAGCATTTTTGTGATCTTCTCTGGAAGCACTATTGGGCTAAGAACCCTTTCTTATTCCCCAGCTCTTTCTGACTACTGACTCAATATTAGGAATCTCCGGGTCATATTAAGGTTCCTTGATATTCTAGAATGTATTAAAAATTAGATATCTGTATATTAAAAAGCTGATATCAGCTTTTTAAGAGTTGTGATTACAGACTCTCTGGCGTGGAGAACTTGTCTTATTCTGTAGTATGTTCTATATTTAATTATGGAATTATTTCTGACTTGGAATAGGTATATTAAATAGACGCAGTAAAGGTTATGAAATATTTTGCAACCTTGACATTAACAAATTTACCATTTGTAACTAGTATCTCATTTTTACTTTTCTTTGGATTCCTTCCATTCCCAGCACATTTCCAGAAACCTGCATTTTGTCATCCTTAACTCTGTCAGGCAGGCATTTACCCTGATGTCTTTAGTTTCCCTTATCACTTTCTTACACCCCATAGCACTCATTTATGTTGACTGCTACCTGTAACTGCAGCCTTACATTTCACCATATGTTGCTTTTATTTCTAATTGCTCTTTTATTTGCCATCAAACCAAGCCTTGTTTTGACTGTGAGACTCCAGCATTTTAACTAGTTAATTAACTCTTCTTGTTTAAAGTCACGTTACTTGTCTAATTTTGGTTCTTACCAGTTTAACACTGCCTTTTTGTTTAGCCTTAGGAACATGTGTGTTTGTACATTTTGTATGTTTATGGGTATGTATAAATAGGTATTGCTGGCTGGTGCTGAATTTTTGGTGAGCTTACTGCATGGTGTCAGGTCATGGCAGTGAGTTTCCAGACAACTGTCATTTTTCAGTCCAGTGATTAACTGGTATTCTTCTCATAGGAAGAAAATAGAGAAATGATCACATTTCTTAATTTAACTTTTCTTCAGCATTTGATGTTTTCTTTAAATGTTTCTTATCTTTAAGTTGGAGAGATGTGGATTTGAAGGCTGGACTATTTGGTGGATAAAGAATTGGTTGAGTGGTTGTAGGCAGAGGGTTGTTATCAATGGCTACATGTCCAGTTGGAGTTTCATAGCAAGTGCTGACCGTTCAGACTTGTCCCTCACGGCTCTGTCTTGTGCTTGGTGTTCTTCTTCAACATCTTTATCAGTGACACAGACAATGGGATCAAGCATACTCTCAGCAAATTTGCTGATGATACCAAGCTCACTGGTGCAGTTGACAGTATAGAAGGAAGATGTACCATCCAGAGTAAGATGGACAGGCTGGAGAAGTGGGAATAAAAGAGGTGCAAGGTGTTGCACTTGGGTTGAGACAATCCCGTATATGAGTATGGACTGGAGAACTTGAGAGCAGACCTGCAGAGAAGAATTTGTGGGTCCTAGCAGACAAAAAGCTGGACATGAGCCAGCAGACATGCAGCCCAGAAGGACAACTGTACCCTGGGCTGCATTAGCAGAGGGGTGGCAGCAGGGTGAGGAAGGGGATTGCCCCCCTGTATGCGAACTGCAGAGTCATGGCCTGAACCTCTGATTGATCACCTGAGGCAAGCAATGAGTCAGCCAGAGGAGCACAGGTGGAGGCAATTCTCCTGTGCTGCCAGAAGGCTCCACCCCTCCTACAGCTATTGAAGAGCTGGCTACCAGTGGGGAAGGAGTTCTTCTGGAGATCTGCTCTGCTGGTGTTTTGTGAGTGAGCCCAGGGTAGGGGTAAGCCTTCTATTTATTCTCTTTTGTTATCATAGTCAGCTTTGGCTAACTCTGTTGTTTATTTTGTGATTATGGCATCCTAATATTCTTTGATTATACATCCCTCTGCTCTGCCCTTGTGGGGCCCCATCTGGAGTACTGTGTCCAGGCCTGTGGTCCCCAGTACAGGAGGGAGCTGTTGGAGAGGATACAGGGGAGGGCCATGAAAATGGTCTGAGACTTGGAGCATCTATATTGTGAAGAAAGTCTGAGAGATCAGGACTTCATCAGCCTTGGGAGTAGAAGGCTTCAGGTCTTCTAATTATATAGTCTTCCAGTGCTTGAAAGGAGCTTACAAGCAGGAGTGGGACCAACCTTTTACAATCTTTGACCCTGAAAATGATAAGGCAAGGGGGAATGGCTTTAAGCTGAAAGCGGGGAGATTTAATTAACATGTTTGGAAAAAAATCTTAATAAGAATGTGGCAAGGCACTGGCACAGCTGCCCAGAGAAGCTGTGGTGCCCCATCCCTGGAGGAACTCAAGGCCAGGTTGGATGGGGCCCTGGGCAGCCTGAGCTGTTGGGTGGCAGCCCTGCACATGGAAGGAAGGTGGGACTGGGTGGGCTTTAAGGTCCCTTCCAATCCAAGCCAATCCATGGTTCTGTGATTCTATGATTCTCTGGTTCTTTGATTCTGTGATTTATGCCTTTCTCACCTCCAGGGTGGGGTTTGTATCTCTGAATATAGACTGTCCTGTGAATCCCTTCCCTCCCCCCCCGCAGTGTTCTTTTTTTTTTTTTTTTTTTTTGTGTTTGTTTGTTTGTTAGACTCCCTGCTTCTTTTCTTTCTTTAGTTTTTAGCTAAATTCTTCCTTATGCATAGATGCTACAAGTGGCTTTAATGACTTTGCATTATTTCCAGTGCTCTTCATTGTTCTATTGTTCATGCATCTTGGTATTTAATTTAATTTGTTCTGAAGATTGCCTTTGTTGCATATTGGATTGTCCATAGTGTTTATAGATAATTTAGAAGCCAGTAATGTATGACAAATTCAAATGATTCTTTCTGATACCTCACATTTGTCAGCACTGAGTTTCATTTGTTGTCTTTGTGCTCATTCCCATAGCGTTGCCAGGCTTAGCTGACAGTTTTTATCACCTTCTTCACTGTTGATTAAACTAAATAAATGGCATCACTTGGAGGCTTAAACCACCTTCCTCTTTACTCCTTTTTGTCGATCCTTACTGAGTATCTTGACATAATGTACCAAGCAAGAATCACAAAGCTCAGATCTTTTGCTGTGTGATGTTCCTGCCGCGTCAAAGACAGAAAAGAAAACCTCTGAAACTTCAAAATGTATCTTGGAACAGTCTAAAATCAGTTTAGATATTCTTAGTTAGGAATCATTCTACTCTCCTGTTGTTCACTGGCTGGGTTAGTGCTCAAATCACCTTCCCCTGAGTCACTGAGAACCTCTCTTCTTCGCTACATTTTCTCTTTGGAGTAATGTTCTCCCTTCCCTTAACTGTTAATTTCAGAAGAGCTCTGATCACAATGAGATAAACAGTGCCAGATCAAACAAGAGCACTTTCCTGATAATAAAATGAATAGGCATTCTCACAGCAGGTCATCAAATATCGATTTGTCATTATGGACAATATGGACCAAATTCAGCTCTTGATTTTCTGACTTCAGCAAAGCCATATTAAGGTAATGGGAGTGGAATTCAGCTAAAGGTGCAGTTTTCATTATTCTCACATGTGGCTGCTTCTGATAGAGGGCTGATCAGCCACGATGCTGCCCACCCCTTCCCTGCTCCCAGTGAGCCGTGGCTGCAGTGATGTGCTAAGTGGGGCTGGAGTGATGGATGTCATCCTTTGCTGGGAGCGAGAATTGCCATTCAGACAGGAAAGCACTTGCTTTTAGTCTTCATTCTTCTTTGCTTGGATTTATGTGGGCAATTGTCAGCAGGACGCTTTTTGGATCTGAAATTGGGTCTGCTGAATGCTTTCTTTGCTGAAAGCTGTGACATATATTCGATCAATCACTGTTACAAACAAAGGACATCTATATGAGCTAGGCCCAAAGCTAACATTACGAGGAACTTTTATAATGTTTAATTTGAGGCAAACGGGTTGTTTATGGGAACGGAGTCTGCATGCAAGTAACTTTAAATAGTCTGTGGAAGATTGCACTTGTTTGTTCTCCACATGGGATGGAGAAAGATAAGGAATGAGAAGTGAGAAATGTCCCCCCCCGGCACATCTCTGCCGGCTTTCAATTGCAGGCAGTCAGTAAGTCCATGCATGCATTGGCTCTGATGAGCTGATAAACAAATCTGTCAGGGCTGTAGGAATCCTAGGCTGTCTAATGGTAGATGGAGGTAGGGGTTACGGCAGCATGGAATTTACCATAGCTGGGAGCTGAAATACAATAATAATATAGTAATAAATATGTTGGTGCTCCAGCAGAGAGAGCAGGACTACTGGGGCTATACAAAATTTGGGTATAAAAGGGGCAACAGTGGGAGACCTGGAGGATATTTAGTATGAGGCAGCAGGAGATATCCAGGAGCATAGGAGATGTGGCAAGTGGAGGAGGTTGCAGTCTGCAGAGCACAGTAGTCCAGAACTCAGATCATACGTTATGTTTAAAATGAAAATGATACGTGTTTTGGGTAATGTTGCAATTCTATCCTGGTGTTTAGTAACTAGATGAAATACTTGGCCTCTCTGTGGAGTAATACCCTCTTTAATTTACCATCTGCTGAACATGCCAGTGTGTACATGTGTGTTGTACCAACTGTTCTCTTTTTTCTTTCAAGGGGAATTAATTTTGAGTCGAGAAGGTTTTAGGTGTTAAAGCATTTTTTGTAAGATGTGCTTTAAATTATTAATTGTCTGCGTACCTGTCAGTGTATTATGTGGCAAAACTAGAATGGTATGATGTGGGCACACACTTACATGAGAATTAGAAGAACCAATATCACTCAGAGGCCAATGTGAGGGTCCTGGATTCAAGGGTGTTTGGCACCGATGTTGTTTTAACCTTCTCTCTAAATAGCTATTAACTTAAACACGCACATAAACAGCTGAAGAGAGATGTGATGTGAGTGTTCAATGCTTGGTAAGTCTGACAGAAAGAATCATCTCCAGCTCCTGCATGCACAGAACTGTGGAGACAATTTCACTGATATGAGCAAACTCATGTTGATGACTTGGGTGAGAAGACAGAGAAAGAGAGGAGCAGACAACGTGACATTTCAATTACATCAGTGTTCAAGGAAAAAAAAAAAAAAGGAAGTAGATGGAAAAGGGTATAGAAAACAAAACAAAACAAAAAAGTCCCCAGGAGCTCTGTGGTGTTAATCTAACCTTCAGCATGACAGAAAACTCCACAGGCAGGTGAGCAGAATTATTGATGTTTGAAGTAATTACTTCAGCAGGAGCTGCTATCAAAATTCATAGTGATTGATTTCCCAATAGTCAGCTTATCTCTCTGAGAGCAAGTACACTGGAAAGCAGCTTATAACCCCTTCCTAATAAGCCATGGCACATCACTGGAGAAAATGGCGTCAGGCTCTCTTTGTTTTGCATTCACCTCTGTTTAATGATGAATCATTCAGAATTTTGAGATGCCAGGCTGTTTCTTCCCCAGATGGTCTAGAAATACAGAGATCTACTCTCCCCAAGCAAGCCTCCCTTATGCGCCAAGGTACAGTGTGAACTGAAGGACATTTTCAAGCTGAATTTCTTTCTATAACAAGAAGTCATCACTGGACACCCATGCAGTCCATAACTTTATTTTCAATATGGAATGTTTTCAGAGGGAAGATGGAGCTGGCTAATTCAGGACCATAGAGAGTGTTCCTGAGGTGCAAATCCTTAGGTCTCATGGATAATATTACAATACACTAAGTGAGCAACATCAGCTTAAATCCCTATTCCACAAGTTGTGGATCAAGGTCTGAATCTGGAGAGAATTCTTTAAGGTCAGTTTAGGTGAGGAGAGGCAGGCTTTACTGGGACTGTTTTAATCAGAAGACATTATTCATGTCATTGCAGGCAGCAAAGGACAGAAATGATGTGACAAGAACATGATTTAGGAGAGGTCATGTGTCAGATCTCAAGGGATGTTAGGGGACAAGAAGTTACTGATGCACTTTGTTGGTGCCCTCCTGGCATTACTGCAAGTGGAGTTGTTGTAGGTCCATGCAAATATTTGCTTGCGTGCACAAAGGTGTTGTGGATGGTACCAAGCTGTGGGGTGAGATCAACACACCAGAGGGATGGGATGCCATCCAGATGGACCTAGATAGGCTTGAGCACTGGGCCCAGGCGAATCTTGTGATGATCCATAAATCCAAACCCACTACCGGTACAAACTGGGGGATGAAAGGATTGAGAGGTAACCCTTCCAAAAAGGGACTGGGAGTATTGGTGGGTGAGAAGCTGGGCATGAGCCATAGTGTACCCTCCCAGCTCAGAAAGCCAACTGTACCTTGGGCTGCACCAAAAGAAGCGTGGCCGGCGGGGTGAGGCAGGTGATTCTGCCTCTCTACTGTGCACTGGTGAGACCTCAGCTGGAGTACTGAGTCCAGATGTGGAGACCTCAGTACAGGAGAGATGTAGACCTATTGGAGTGCATCCAGAGAAGAGCCACAAAAATGATCCCAGGGATGGAACAACTGTCCTACAAGGACAGACTGAAAGACCTGGGGCTGTTCAGCCTGAAGAAGAGAAGACTGCAAGATGATCTGATAGCAGCTTTTCAATATCTGAAGGGGAGCTACAGGAAAGAATAGGACAGACTCTTTAGAAGGGTCTGTGGTGATAGAACAGGAGGAAATGGCTTCAGGCTTAAAGAGGGAAGATTTAGGTTGGATATAAGGAAAAAGTCTTTTACAATGAGGTTGGTAAGGAACTGGCATAGGTTGCCCATAGAAATGGTGGGTGCCTGGGCAACCTGATCTGTCTGTGGAGTCCCTGTTCATTGTAGGGGATTTGGCCTAGATGATCTTTAAAGGTCCCTTATAACTGCAAGGATTCTACGATTCTTTGCAGGGGGCCCTAGAGCTTGAGGTCTTAAATACCCAATTGGGAATGGTCATGGAAGTTCTGGGAGGACTGAGGTCTGATCCTGGCATATACATCTATTATTACATGGATGGTGATGGGCCATTTAGCATAGATGTTGATACATCAGCAGATATCTAATTCACAGAATTCCCATGTAGACACTGAGATTTATAATCTTCAGAGAGATTGAGCTACCAGGTTCATGTTATTTGTGAAGCTGCTCTGCATTAGTTGTTGTAACTAAAATCAGTCTGGTTCACTGTCCTGAAGAGTGTGAAAATATTTTGTAGGGTATGGAGGCTGGGATGGAGAGGTCATAATTCCCATGGATCGGGGGTTAATCTCATCCTATCAATCTCTTTGGTCAGTCTCTTCTACCAGGTAACTAGTGATAGGATGAGACAGAATGGCCTCAAGTTGTGCCAGGGGATTTTCAGATTGCATATTGTGAAAGTTTTATTCTCAGAAAGTGTGATGGTGCATTGAGACAGGCTGCCCAGGGAGGTCCCTGTAGATGTTCAAGACATGAGTGGATGTGGCTCTGAGGGATGTGGTCAGTGGGCATGGTGGGGATGAATTGG
>NW_024885344.1:7352497-7371062 GCF_019232065.1 Centrocercus urophasianus
TGTGGCTCTGAGGGATGTGGTCAGTGGGCATGGTGGGGATGAATTGGTGGTTGGACTAGATCATCTTAGAGGTCTTCTCCAACCTTAAAGATCCAATGATTCTATGATATTGCAACAAATAGTCAGTCAAATCAGCTATCATCATGTCACCTCTCAGTTCTAGCACATGACTTATGAAGCCCTGCCAAGCTCAACTGGGATTCCCTTTTCCTCTGTTTGTTTTTTTAGAAGCAGCCAAGGACTGGAAAACAGCAGCAAAGAGGTGGAGCTCTAGTTCAGTGTCCAGAAGAGCCCAGACCTTTATTTTCCTTCTCCTCCAGCCTCTGTTGATTGGCAATCCTTTATTCCTACAGTTCAAAGCACAGGAAAAAATTAAATGAGGGCCGAGTGCAAAGAAGCTGAACTATCGGTCTCTGGATTTTCATCAATATGAGTCAAGAGGCACATCATCTGAAAGTGTTTTTCCTTTTTCTTTTGGCTTGTTTCCCATGCACCAAGAGCCAGAATGCTTCCTTGTACAGATAGGTGCTTCACTCTGCCATCTGGCAGGGTGCGTGCACATGGGAGGCAAATGATGCTATTTATCAGGAAGCAAAAGACATATTTACAGGAACAGTTTTTTGGAGAAAAAGAGAGGAAAGAAAAGGGTGCAAGAAAGCCATTCTGTACAAATGGCAAAAGCAGGAGCTAGGGAAGAACATTTCCTAGGGCAGAGGTGAGCTTTCTTTCCAGGACCCAGGTTGTTTGCTTAGGAGCTGTGCATGAGAGGAACAGGGGCAGGAGGAGGAGTTGAACTTTCACAAAGAATTTAAATGACAACTTTTTTAGAGTTTTGGGGAAAAAAAAAAAAAAAATGGGCTAGTTTCTCTTCTTCATTATTTGCACATTTCAGAAACACTTGTATTTCTTGGCCTTCACCCCTGTATGTAGATCACTCTCCCTGACTATGGATTCCCAGCCTTGAGCCTTTTTGTCTGCACTAGTAATGACTGACAGAGATACTGCAGCATTGGCATGCTTCTGGAGGTGTGGGGTTGCTCTCAGTGCCATGTTACAAAACATAGCTGCACCTCTGCTGTATGTTCGGTGCTAATCCTGAATCCTGCTATCTGCCACCCTTTGAGGCATTCCACACCTGTTGGGTGCAGACTGGGCTGGATGCACCCCTGCCTACCTCTTCTTTCCCAGCCCTGGTGATCATCTCCCCTGAGTGGGCACAGTTACTCAACACCAGCTGTTATGAAGGGCTTGTGGTGGCTCTTCCTTCTGGTTTCCCTGCCAGGAGCCATATCAGAGCAGCACTGTCGTGTGCCTACTGAGGTTGGTGCATCCCGGAGGACAGTGGAGGATGCAGGGGTTCTCTTAGATGGGAGGAGCAGTGCAATGCAGTGAGGTGTCCCAAGAATAGGCTCTGACTTCTTATCTGGTGAGGAGTGGGTTGACAGCAGAACTGGGAGAGATCTTCACCCAGAGCTCCTCCAAACCCTGCTGGCTCTTGTCCAAGAAGTGTAAGAGTGCCACAATATACAAACATGTCACAATTCTTTTCTGACTAAAGCATTGTGTTCAAGGCTCCTTCCATGGTTCATCTACACAGTTTGGATGGCGAGGAGTGGATGGAAAAGTCTGTAGGTTCCTTTGCTAGAAAAGCCTCAGCATGTGGCAGTTCTGGGTAAGGTGAGCAATGCCTCTTGCTGGTCCCAGGTGGCCTGCAGCTCCTGAAACCTAGTGGCAGAGCTGTATCATGACAACCCCTTCTTCTCTGTACACAACAGAATGGAGACAGCGGAGGCCCCAGCAACTCCTGTGCATGTTTTTATTCTCACTGCTTTCTTTGCTTGTGAGCTATAGAAGGCTTCAGCACTAGTGTGCCACTCTGCTTGTACAAGGCAACCCTGGATATATTTTTTACCCGCTTTCCAAATAGGCTCCTATATTGTTTGTCCTTGTATAGTTCCAGTGCAGCGGGATACTGCAGAGACCAAATTCTCTTATCACCCTTCTCTCTCATGAAACGTGCTTCTATTTCAGTTCCTGGCTCCCTGGTCAATGTATGGTGATCCTCATAGTCCGTGGGAGCTTGGCAAAGTTGGGGGAGCAGATGGTCACAATAATGAAGTGATGCTATATGAAAACTGCACCTGATGGGGGCACGTTTGTCTTGGATGCACAGAGATGACTGTATCTTGTCAGAACTGAAGAGGAATCTAGGTGAAGATTCAAGTGGTTTTCATTGCAGAACTGCCCTTCCTCCCCTGTCAGCCTCCAAGCATTCATCATCTTGCCTGTGTATCTGCATCACTTTTGTCTCTCTAGGTGGTGGTTGGGTGGCAGGGCTCTAGTTTGTGTGCAGTTGGAAGGTGAAGCGCAGAACGCAGGCTGGATGGTTTCCCCGTGGGGCTGGAATGCCTCTCGCTTTCTGTAATTGTTTCTGACGTTTCACCTGTCACATCCTGAGCTTTTTCTGGGCCATGATAAAATGCTTGGATCTCTGAACCTGTATCCAGTACATTGTGTTCCTTGTCGACGTGAGATCAAAGATGTCAGGGCTCTGAAAAAGGCAAAAAAGAGAGACTGAAAAGTAAAGAAAGAAGAGAGAAAGAACAACATGGAGAATGAGAAGAAAGTCAAATAAAATAGGAACGATATGACAGATAGACAGATGCCTAGCAAAGATAGGCAGACGGCTGTGGCAGGAAGACAGCATGCTGCTTGCTGTTCATGGGCTGTAATTATTAGCTATTTAGGCAGTAAACCCAGGTAAACCAGTTATTATCAGTATTCAGCGAGTCTGAGGTGAAGCCTAAAGCAATAAATGCCCTTTGAGGAAGGGGACTAACGACAATGAACACTGATTTTTAGTAGAGGATTTTTTAAGGAAGGGTGAATTAGGGGTTTTTTGTTATATAAGGGAGAGGAGGGGGAGTCTGCAGTGGAGGAAGTCCTGTGGGTGAGCACAGCCGGGTATGAACTCCAGCAGAGCTAGTAGCTGTGAGAAGGGAGCAACTGCTGATGGCATCTCTACAAGCAGCCCCTTTTCTTTAGGGGAAGAACTGCTGCCTAAGCTGGTAATGTTCTTCTGAGAAAGCAAAAGCACTTAGAAATACAAAACCAGGAGAGCTTAAAAAGAAAAAGGCCTCTGAAGGACTAGAGCACCTCATTCCTTTTTTTTTTTCTTCTTTCTGGCATAACTATAGCATCTGAGAGAGAGGACTGCTCCATGCATTGGGATGGAGGGAGAGGGTATGTGAGGGAGAGGGGGAGGAAGGAAGGTGTTCATTCCTGTGGAGGGCTGAAGTGTAGGAGAAAGGCTGACCTTCCCAGGTCTTCATTCTTTACCAGAAAGCCATCCACCTGCTGATCAGATCCTGGGATGACAGAAGCACTTGGCATGGCATTACAAGACTGTGGCCCCATGGGTGTTTCATGGAAATACATAACAGTATCCCTATGGAAACCTTTTAATGATACTTTAGAAAGGCTGCATGGTTTGCAGTCATATATTTTAGCTTTGCAGCTATACTTGCTTGATTACACTACGCTTGCGCACAGATCTTATGTGTGTAATGAGCATGATGCTCAGCTGCTGTAAGTAGTGTTGAGATAGTAGAACCACGCTGATCTACCCTTCCTTGAAGCCTGAAGAACCATTTGCTTTGCTAAGGGCAACCAGCCCCCCCCACTGCACCTTACCTGGTATATGACTTCACAGCTGGAGTGAGGCATTCTTGAGTCAGACCTTGAGAAAACACAAAGTCCCAGTCACAGGGAAAGCTGTTGCATCAGGTGAAAATCCTCACATTTCATGGGAGAGTTCTGCTGATGCTGAACAGCCACACTCTTGGATTTGGAAAATAAAGGATGAGTGACTGAGATAAGAAATGGATGGAGATGCTTTCCTCTAGATCTCAGATGTGCTTGGGGGTGAACAGCCAAATCAGCAGTATGTGACTCAAGATACATGATGTAATAGTACATTTTAGTGTTTCTAATTCGTCCTTCCAGCACAGCACATAACCTTTTTGGAAAACTCAAAGCAGTGAATTGCTTCACTGTGAAGCCTGTTCTGGTGGTGAGAAGGAAAGCATTTTGAAGAAGTCACACACACGAAATGGCTGTCGATCCTCCTTAAAACTTCTATAAACCTCTGTAACATTTTTTGTTGCACTCTCCTGGAAAAAACACATTCCTTATGCTTTGAATTGTGCTTTTTAATGTAAATCTATTCTTCGAAAATTTAGAGTACAGGAGCTCCCAGCATGCAACAACAGTGGCAGGAGAGAGAGAAGGGATGAATGGAAAAGGCGGTAGATGAAGAAAGGAAAAAATGGTTGAAGGAATGGAAGCTGGTGCATGCAGCTGTAGTGCAGGAGGTTGGTTGGTCCCACAGCAGAGAAGGTGTGTGGAGAGAGGCAGAGAGATACCAGATGTTGAGAGCAGGTGAGTGGTGAGGAAAATATTTCTTCCATTAATGTGAACTTCACAAAGTCTTTCAGCATTGCAGGCAAATCACTGGGCTTCAAGAGGCCTGTTTCTGGTTTCTGGAGGGCTGAAGAACCAAGCAGTGCATAGCCACTGCAGAGCTAACCATATCTCATTTATTAATAAATTGATGACTGACATTGGATGAGTAGGGCATGAAGGGAGACAAGCACATGTTGAAGTAGGGTAACTAAGGTAAATGTCTGATTTTTGTGATCCACTTATTTTTTCAAACTGCAGCTTTTCTCAAAAGCTATGCTGTCCCAGAGCAGAGTTTTAAAGCTGACCCCATAGAACAATGCTGAGATTGGTTTTCTTTAGCTCTAGCAGCATTAATAGGAAGTGAGCAAACCGGGAAGTGCTGGAGGCCGTGATCCTCACACCACTGGCTAGCATCAGTGCTGCACTTTGTGCTATGAAGCCGCTTGTCAGAATCCTTTAGGGTTTTCACTGCACGAACTGTAGGAGATGCTTGAAAATAGAGTGGTCTCCCATGTGGTTTCATCTTTTTAAAAATGATTATCTTTTTTTGTGTTACGACATCCGTTGCTTTCCTCCAGGTTCTTTGAACACAGGTAGAAATACGTAGGGCTTGATTGCTTATTTTCACTTTTACTTCAGGTCCTGGCATGGCGTCGGGGCACCAGTTGTGACTTATTAGATCCATGCTGTTGCTTTAGCAGCAAAACAGCCTAGTGTGTAGGAATAGTCCCAGGCAAACACTAAGCAGAGTCTTTCTCTGCACACCGTATGTGTATGGATGTTTTGTTTTTTCCTCTGAAGTGCTTGCTTTACTTGCTTGTGTGGAAAGCTGTGTGACAAGCTGACAGTGCCTTTTTCTGATATGGTTCAGTAGTCATTCCAAGGTTTTCAGTCAAGCAACAAAAGATCTTGCTAAAGTCGTCATAGAATCATCATCATAGAATGGCCTGGGTTGAAAAGAATCACAATGATCATCTAGTTTCAACCCCCTGCTATGTGCAGGGTCACCAACTACCAGACCAGGCTGCCCAGACCACATCCAGTCTGGCCTTGAATGCCTCCAGGGATGGGGCATCCACAGCCTCCTTGGGCAACCTGTTCCAGTGCATCTTCACCCTCTGTGTGGAAAAACTTCCTCCTAATATCTAACCCAAACCTCCCTTGTCTCAGTTTAAAACCATTTCCCCTTGCCCTATCACTGTCTACACTCGTAAACTGCTGTTGCCATTGCCCAATAAAAAAAATACCCATTTAAATGTCAGCATAAGATGTGTAAGATGTTTGGAAACTCTGGACACCCTACGAGACCTTAGGAATAAAGCTGGGGCTGCAGTGTGTTAATCCCATGAAGTTCTGTGCTGTGTCTGCTCTGGGAGGAGCTGGGATTTGGGAAATTTATTGAGTGCTGTGGGAATGCTTGTTGCAGTCCAGACATGATAAGTGAAGCTAGTAGGTTGGGTCTCTTCTGTCAACTTTCTGGCTTGATATATGGCATTTTCAGTGTTCAAGACCTCGTAACAGCATAATTCCAGATCATGCAGAATTTGTGTGCTTTGGAATTTAAACCAAAACTCTTCCCAACTACAGTGACGGAGTTTATATCTTTTGAAGCAGGGTGAAACATTTCTTGTTGATTGATTCATTTGTAATAAAATTGAGGAAAATTTGTTATTCTGGCGAAGGAAGAAAGAAAGGAGCCATCATTTGGAGGAAGCCTTCCTTGCTTTTGGGGTTTTTGAGCTTGTCAGAAAATCAGGCTGAGAGCAGAAATAGCAGATGCCTTTGTCTCATTTGTGGAGAATGGGGAGGGGTTGGGGGAAAAAGGACTTTACCTGAAAATCATTTTCCCCCAGATAAGCACTTTGAAAGGCAATTTTTAAGACCAAACTAGGGATGTGTCTATTCAGCATATGGGTGATGATTTTAAGCACCGACTCTACTGGCAGTTTGGCATCCTTGTGCGTTTCCCTTTTCACCTGCCCTGCTCTAGCTGTTTGTTTGGAGGGAATGGAGGCTCTCAGCAGCATCACTTGGGGCTCTGCTCCACATCCTCATGTCCGTCCCGCCCTCCTGCCCGCTATTCCTCCCCTCTTGCTCTGCCTCTATGTGCTGTGTGTTCCCTTTTCAAAAAGTAATTTCATGGCTCATGCACTTAAGATTCCATCAGAAAGCTGAGCCTTTGATCAGGCAGACAGACGCCCTGCTGGGATTTCATTGGCAAATCACAATTCCCTTAATTAAGACTATGTGTCTTTATATCACTAAACTGATTCCAGCTGGGTCCCTGCTCATTTTACATCCAGATTTACCTAGACTATGAATTCTCTCCCCTTGCGACTCCAGAGGAACAAAACCCATTTAAAGACTTTCGTTCCCAGCTTTTCCCCCCGCTGCCTCTCCCCACTGGCACAGCACTTGGTGTGGGCTGGAACTAAATCTCTCCCTCGGTCTCACTTGTGCTCTCCTCTGATTCAGGACATACTGTGGTATGAGGGATTTATTCTGTTTCTCTCTACCGCATGGAAGTTGGGAATCAGTGGTGCAAAGTGAATGCAACTTGCCTGGTTTGTTTTTTCAGAAGCCATGTTTTTACTGAGAGTCAAGAAGATGCAGCAAAATTCAGCACAGATCTTTATCTTTTCCCTGCTTTCTTTAGCTATCAATTAAAGATAAAGCAGGTTAAGAGTGCTCACTTACGGTAATCACACGTCCTGCGCAATAGGGACTTTGGTGACATTTCTGCTGTGCTGTGTTGCTTGTTGCATTAGTCGTGCCAAGCCAAACATTTCTCCAGAGACACGGATGCAATCAATGAGCCCTGACTTGAAAGTGCATGGTTTTCTCTGGCCAAAGAGCTAATGCTTTGGGGACAATTTTAACGTGCAATGTTTTCCCTTCAGCCATCTGCATTTTTCCTTTCTATTTGTTAATTTCCTCATCTCCTTTGAGCAGTGCCCTGATACTATCTCCAGGGAGCAGAAACCTGCATAGCAACCCGCTAACAGTGCTAATTGCAGGGATGGCAGTGAGCACGGCTGCTGTGAGGCAGCACCAACGCTCTGACTCATTGCTGGGAGCCTTGCTGCCCTACAGTGCTGTTTTAAGGGGGACAAAGAAGTGATAGCAATGAGGCTTCTTGATGCCGAGCCCTAGTAGTATGGTGCTGTGCACCAATGAGTGAAGCTTAGAGGTATCCTCCACAGCAAATCCTCTTGGACATCTTCAAAACCATGAAAACTATGAAATAGCCAGCAAACAGGATAGCTGTTATGGCTAGCAATTTCTGTCTGGTCATTTCCTGAAGGGAATTTAGAAAGTAAACCCAAGGTCTCAATTCAGAAAACATCTCTTCCATGGATGCTTTTGTTTTCAGGTCTATCATATGGAACTGTTCACTAGAAAACACGTGCTTGATTAGGTGTCAGCAGAGCTCCAGCTTCCATCTCAGGGATGTGGTGACTTTGTAGCAGGCCGTGACAACAAGGCTATGCTTTAAAGGAGGTTTACTATGTTGATCTGGCATATGTCCAACTGTTCCTCCGAGCATGAATCGTAGAATCATAGAATGGCCTGGGTTGAAAAGAACCATAAGGATCATCAAGTTTCAACCTCCTTGCTATGTGCAAGGTTGCCAACCACCAGACCATGCTGCCCGGAGCCACATCCAGCCTGGGCTCGAATGCCTCCAGGGATGAGGCATCCACAGCCTTCTGGGCAGCTTGTTCCGGAAGAAGGTTGGTTGAGGCAAACAGGCTCCAACCTGAGCTAAAACTTTAGCTCTTTACATGCTAATAAAAATGTCCACTACAAAACCCTGGCAGGACTTTGCGCTTAGATGGGCTATTGATTTGAGTCTTTAGAACTGGAATTGCTGATTCTCCATGGTGAGAACAGATTGGATCAAAAAGGGGTTCAGGTTCTCCATTCCATTTGAGAAACAGAACAAATCTATCCCATACTTACAGAAACTACATTCTGTCATTAGAAAATGAATTTTATGATCCTTTATAAGTAAATTGGTAATTAATTTTTTTGTAAAAATTAATTAAAAATCTCATACTTTTGAAAATGATAACATCTATATTTATCTTTGTCTTGTCTCAAATCATCTTAATGGAATGATAGAGATGCATCAAACTTACATAAAGTTAAAATTAATTGAAATCTTGCTCATGGGCTCGATGTGGAGAAATTAGGATGTAATTAAGCTTAGTTGTTAATGATTGCTGTGTCTAGATGCAGTGGTTATCAGGGCCTGTGCCAGACTTAGGGCCCTTGGAGGGACAGACAGACAAACAAGCCCAAGCAGTCACCACATTTCCTCCATGGCTCCTTGAACCATGCAGGAGAAAAGGCAGGAGATAATTGGATGGAGCAGGCTGGCAACTGCAAGGGGAAATATGGCATATTTTCTTAAAGTAGAGGTGTTTTCATGCATTCATTGGGCATGTCTAGGCTTCTAGCTGGATAAGCCTCAGCTATAGGAAAGGAGAATGGGCTCCTGGGACGTGATAAAGCAGATCCCACCTTTTGGTGATAGAGCATGAGATGAGATAGGCTATTTTAAGGGTTGCTTCACTGTCATCAGAAGGCCATCTGCCTTCTGCTCTGTTGCTAATAATGAAGGGGAAAGGAGAGATACGTCATGACTGTAGCCTAGTATAGTGCTGCAGGAGTTGAATTTTGTCACCTGTCACTTTCTAACAGTGTGAGTTTAGTTTTCTGGAAATATTTTCTTATTGCACGTACACGAACATTATACAACCAGGAAGAAAGCTGTTCTTTTCAAATCAAAAGATGTTTTTTTTCCCATCTATCACAAGTGTATTTACTGTATCTGTCTCCTACTCTGTACAGGGTTGAGGCATGTGTTTTGATATGCAAAAATAGCAGACCTGCCTGCAATCTTTTCATTGCCTTTTGGTATTCTGGACTGCATGATGAGATCAAAGAGGTTAACTGAATTAGGTGTCTCCTAAGCACAGCATTTTGGAAATGTGTGTCTGTTAGCAATACACTGAGGACTTTTCCTCCATTTGTTCCCCCCTCCTTCACATATGTATCCATCGCAGCTTCAAATGCTGCATCAGATCTGGAGAGACCCATTAGGAAATGAGCAAACCAGCCAATACAGGCAAACTGAAAAGCTTCTTAAAAGTGAGAAAATATGCTACAAGGATTTTAGATCCCAAATCAATTGCATCACTCGCGGGTAGGCACAAAATGAAACCATATGTCGTCTTAGAAACAAAATATTTGAGATTTAATTCCCTTTTTACTCTCCCATCAAAGCTTGGCTTTCCAGTTTAGCCTTCCCATTGCTGCCAGGGATACTGTTAGCCCTCTGCCACCACTCGGGTGCTGCAGGATGGACAGGGCTGGTGAAATAAAGGGCCTTCTGGTTGGAATGGCAAAGGGAATAAAGCAGCATGGTGGCAGAGCAACAGGTGGCTTTTGGATGTTTTTCGGCAAAATGAACAACAGATTTTTTTTTTTTTTTTTTTTGGAGCAGCCAAGAAAATTTTGGCTGAACTGAAATGCTTTGATTGCTGCATTTAACCCTTTTGAATCCCCTTTCTTTCTAACTTAAGTGCAATTTGGAAAAAAGGCTGTCTGGAAATGAGAAGCCAGAAAGTTGTATTCTAAGAAAACACCCTTATGAGGGTTTATTTATTACTGGAGCATATTAACATTTGTATGCAGCATTTACATTTCTCTCTCTTTTTTTTTTTTTTTTTTTTTTTTTGACATATAAAAAAAAAAAATAACGTTATGGAGATAGCTACAGAAACATTGTGTGCCATGGATTTTGGAAGCCTACCTGCTCCTCACTACCAATGACTGCCCTGCATCTGAGCTGATCACATTGGTTCAGCATTGGGTCTTTTTCTAATCTCAAAAAAGTTTTGAACTGGGGCAGAGGATGGCACGTTTGGCCAAATGGAAGAAGTCCTGAGTCTGTGGCCATGGCTGTGCCCTGCACAAGAGAGAACAGCCTTGAGGCTGCTCTGGTACCAGGCGAGCAGGAACAGCCACATGCAGTACTTCAGCAACTGAGCAATGTCAAGAAAATATCAAGGTAGTTTGGCAATCAGTTTCCAGCTAGTATTGGAAACATCTCTGATTTACCTCTGCAGTCTTTTAAGGTAAATGAGCAAAGAAAGTCATGTGTTGTACTGAGCTTTCTGACTTGGGACTTCACTGATTCATCCTCCAGACATAGGCTTGCTGCCTCTTCCACAAAGAGGGGACCCTTGGGTGCCTGTGATGCAACATCATGCATGCTGTACTGGTGTTTCTAGACTTGGAAGGTTACTAAGGCTCTGCTCTGGTGCACAGAAATCAAGTGTGTGTTTTATGGAGCAGGTTTTGGTCACTTAACTCTCTCTGGTCATTCCAATGTGCTTGTTGGTAATTAAACTTAATATGGAGCACTGTTGGAATTGCTCTACATTTTTATTAAGGACTTGACTAAGTACACAGGTATTTCTTTTTTATTTTCAAAGTAAAACTAGAGAGTCTGTTTCATCATGGCAAGTCCTCCTAGATCCAAGTGTTTTTCTGAAACTTTGCTGTTGAACATGCTTCTTATTAGAGTTGTGCACAAATACTTAATGTTGTAAACGCACCACATACATACATTAATGTCACATTCAGGTTGCAAAACATTTATAACTGTCATCTCTTTCCTCTCTTTTCTCTCTTTTTGCACATATCCAAACACATAACCAGCCTTGCTCCTGGCTGATGAATGAGGCACTTAGTGTAAAGTCGTGCCTTTTGTCCCGATGTCACTGTGTGCTCTGCAGACCTTGGATACTCTGTGCACAAGGATCACAGTTTCTTTGTTGGTGGGTATATGGCACAGGCAATAATCCACAGTTTGGGAGGTTGGCTGAAAAAAATAAGATATAAAAAAAATGCAAACAGGGCTCATTGGTGTTGCAGAATAATAGAATAATCCAAGTTGGAAAGGGAAACAAAGCTGTGATGGGTCTGGAGCACAGGTCTTATGAGGACCAGCTTAGGGAACTGGGATTGTTCAATCGGAAAAAGAAGAGGCTCAGGGGAGACCTCATCACTTTCTGCAAAAGCATGAAAGGAGGTTGTGGTGAGGTGAAGGTCAGCCTCTCAGGTAACAGCAGTGATAGGACTGAGGAAGTGACATTAAATTGAACCAGAGGAGGTTCAGGTTGGATATTAGGGAAAAAATTCTCAGAAAGAGCATTGATGCATTGAAACAGGCTGCCTAGATGATCTTAGAGGTCTTTTCCAACTTTAATGATTCCATGATTCTATGGTCTTCCTATCCTATTTATCTGCTGAAGATGCACAGGCTTGAGGAGAAAGCTTGGGATGAGCATTTGTGTGCTATTCTTATCTGTGTTACTGGCACTGCTCAAACAAGGCAGGGGATCTCTCTGTTCTTCTCTGTGTGAAAGCCCAACCTGCTCACAGAGCTGTTGTTGCCAAGCAATGACTAAGTCTCACTTTTTTAATCTGATGAGACCAGGTAGTCTCATGTGCCAAGTTGGATCCTACCAGTTATTTTAGACAAAGCATGTGTTGCAGAAGCATTTGGGACTAAGTATGGTATCCTGGCTTTGGAAACCATTTCACACTGCTTCCTGGAGCCTGACAGGTGGATGACCTCAGATCAGGCACAGCATGGTGAAATCCAGCATGCTTTCTGTCATGACTTCTGGACACCTTGCCCTTATAATCATAGAATCATAGGCTCACGAAGATTGGAAAAGACCTCTAAGATCATCTAGTCCAACTGTCCACCTACTGCCAATGTTGCCCACTAAACCAAGTTCCTTATTACCACGTACATGTTTCTTGAACACCTTCAGGGATGGTGACTCAGCCACCTCCCTGAGCAGCCTCTTCCAGTGCCTCACCATTCTTTCTGAGAAAAAATGTTTCCTAATATCCAATCTGAACCTGCCTGGCACAACTTGAGGCCATTCCCTCTCATCCTGTCACATCACCCAGGAGAAGAGGCTGACACCCACCTCACCACAACCTCCTTTCAGGCAGTTGTAGAGAACAATAAGGTCTCCCCTGTGACCCGCATCATCCTCCCAGGCCCATCAAACATGACCCCATACAAATATCCTGCTTGCAGCCATCAACTCTGTCCTGCTGTTGCATGAAACATCCATGTGTGTTCTGGCCTTGGCTGCAGTCCCCTGCCCATCAAGTGACATTACTTCAGAAAGGTGTTCAATTTCACACTGTCTTTGAGTGGGGTTAATACTATTAACCTTTTCTTTGCTGTCCTGCAGCTACCCTCCTCTTATTTCTTCAGCACAAAAAATACTTCAGGTGAAATGCCTGAAAAATTGTAAAGCTGACTTTTTCAGGCTTATCAATCATGACTGGACAGAGACAAAGCTTTCTGACGCTGTGTATTCAGTGCTGCTGGGCAGTGGCTCCAGTTCCCTTAAGAAGCAATCTGGGATTTGTTAGAGCCTTTTTAGGGCTCTGCATTTGTCTCTGTTTCTGGAGAGGAGAAGAGCATACCCCATTGCCTTCCAGTTGCAGTCTGGAGTATTCATGTCTAGGCCATTGCGATACTGTAAATCCCACACCATCATGAAGAAAATTCAAATAAACCATTGTATTTAAATAGTAATTTTGCATCACTGCTTAGTCACGTACAACAGTCATACTATTATTACATATTACTATTTACATCTGCATATGTCTGGTGGGGCTCTGGCACAGGCTATCCAGAGGAGCTGTGGGTACCCCATCCCTGCAGGCACTCAGGGCCAGGTTGGATGGGGCCCTGGGCAACGTGAGCTGGTGGGTGGCTGCCCTGCCCATGGTAGGGGGTTAAGCCTGGATGGGCTTTAAGGTCCCTTCCAACCCAAACCATTCTGTGGTATATACCTCCACAATCTCCGTGTATCAATAAACCAAGGTAAAAGTCAGTAGTTCTCTAGTTTCAGTAAACTTATTTGCATGTGGCTAAAGGAGAGCAGAAAGAAAAGGAGAGAGGAGAGTTCACAGAGCACCCCTTAGCTTACCAGTGTCAGAAATCAGACATAACTACATGAAAGAATAGAATCATCTTCAGTGGGGGTTAATGAAACACTGCAGCAAACAGCTAAGTCCAATTTTTTTCTCATCATGTACATGTTTCTCATGTACCGTGATGATTTGATCTGCTTTTGGATGTTAATTTTTAACCAAATATTAGTAGGTTGTGAAGAGATGTAACCTGGGGAGGGTGCACGGTGTGATGCACTCACAGAACAGCTGAGCTGGTATTGTGTGTTGTCAATGATGTTTTGTGCAGAGATACTTTGAAAAGTAAAATTCAAAGATGCTCCACAAAACAGTATTAGAAAACAGTTGTTTCCTCATGACTGATCACATCAGAGACAGTATTGGAAGATTCCTCAATAGAACAGCTGCTGAATTCTGTGACATTTGATGCTAGCCATAGCCTGCACAGATTGAATCCCGTGCCCCATTTTCCTTTTGCTAGGAAAGACTTTCCCTGAATTTGCCATGTGAGGAGAATCAGTTGGGAGGCATCTCAAGCCAGGCTGGCCTTAATGGCTGCCTCAAGCTCTTTTTCTGAGCACATATTTGCTGGGTGCATCCAGCTGTGGATGTGCTTTTTCCTTGTTTCTGTTCATAACATCTGTGCAGTGGGCTTTTTTTTGGCTGGTTGGCGCGTTTCTCCTCCTTCCCCCGAGCTGCTTTGGCTGCTCACCCGGCTTTTTACCAAATTGCAAATGTATATTCCTTCTGCTTTCGGCAGGCCCATATGTGAAACTGTCAAAATGTCACTGGCATCAATTCTGAAAGGTTAGTGCCACATTATATTCAGCGAGCTTATTAACAGGGAAATGATTGGGTTTTGGAGAAGGGGAGGGAAGGACAAATGGGAATCCATTTTCCAGACACCTGCTTCTCTTGCTAAATGTTTCTGCTTGTCAGATATATATTCTCACAAAGTGGCGTCCATCTGCATGGGATACAAATTAGCTACAGACACCAGGAAGAACAAGGTTGTTTCATGTGGGATCTCAAGGAAGCTGGGCTGGGGAAAACAAGGAGGCAACAGCAGCAAATCAGCCAGACTTGTTCTGGTCACGTGTGGTACGAGTTGTTCGTGTTCACTGACCCACCAAGCCTGAGGTCTTACTGATTATGCTACAGAACTGGAGTCTGAGGGGCCTGGTGTCAGATTGGAGAGCTCTGCTCATTTTACTGTAATTCCAGTGTGGCCCAAGAAGGAGTCATGGCACCCAGTCGTTCCTCAAGGTTCAGTTGATTGTGTACAAAAGGGGCCTGCTGTTTTGCTTGTTTTCTTCTCTGCTTTTCTAGATGTAATCAAATTTCATACAAAGTCAGCACTTAAAAGAATTCCCATATCCTACCACAACATTTTTATGTGCTCAAGACATTTTGATGGCTTTTGGTATGACCATGGCAGAGAATTCAGCTCACAATCTTAAATGTATGAATTCCCAAAATGGCCCTGAGATAAGATTATCCTACTTTGTGAGAATTGTGGCACACAAAACCTGGTTGTTGGGTTTTTGTTGTTGTTGCTTGTTTGTTTTGTTGGTTGCTTTTTTTTTTTCTTCTTTATTTTTTAATGTCTGTATGGAAAGCAGAGTAGTATTTGCATCTTTTTAGCCCCTCTGCTGGTGTCTGGATCACTGATTCATCCTTCTTGTGCCTTATTTTTGTCCTTTGGTTTTTTAACCTTATTCTTTTAAAGTCACCCTTGTGGCTGCCTGGAAGCACTGGAGCCATCCTTTAGACGAGCAGAAGGAAGCAGAGGAGGAAAAGCAGGAGGAGAAGGCAGAGAAGTGTCCAGAGTCTGCTACAAGCTTCAGTCTCTGTTGCAGTATTACTCTAAATAGAGTGAAATTGCAGTGTAGGCACTCAGCTGTTGGATTTACTGTTTCAAAGGACCTACTGCCTGTTTTTTGGACTTCGGCCCACAGCCAGCACCAACCTAACTTAGATTCAGACCAGTGACCCTAAGGTGAAACCCACCAGAGTCCAGCTGAGCCTCTGGGGCACTGCTCCTCATTCAGTCCTGATTATTCCCTTTATGACACGGAAGAAAAGACCATTTAGGTATCTGATACAGTAGTGCTCGGGGGGGACGAGGGGCGTACCAAGTGCCTGACCTTTTCTGTAAGAATGAGCTTGAAAATGAGGCAGAAAAAAAGGGAATGAATATTAATCATTGGATTGTCCCAGGGATTTTTCACTGGAGATGAAGTCCATTGTGCTGTGGAATTAAGAGCACGCACCACACGCAGGTGGCTCTTTGTTGTTCCCCAAATGCTGCTGGTAGGTGAAATTTAATTTCATCGCTCATGGCAAAGAACAAGAAATGGGGATTCTGTGGCCTCCTGTGGGCAGAGGCACAGCAACAGGTTCCTCTCTCGTGAGGCAGGGACTTCTCTGCTCCACCTCAGCTCCTGCTCTTGGCTGTATATACAGTCTGATGGGCAATGGGAGCCTTGGGATGCAGGGCACTGGCAGAGCAGGGCTGAGAGATGAGGCAAAGACAGGCAGACTGAGCAGGAGGCTGACCCTATACACAACGCACAGTGCAGGATTATCATCTTCATTCTTTCCCTCTGGGGACGGTGGTTATATCTGTAGGGATACAGGCATTGTGGAAGTGTGTGCATCCCCTGGACCGGGAAGGAGAGGACCCTGCTGACCCCGTCCCTTCTACGGGCTCCAGAGGCCCTCCAGCAGAGTATCTCAGCTCAAAACCTGGGTCTCAGGCAATTAAGCAGCCATTCCCCCACCTCCTTCTTGTGCCAAGCAGAATTTTAATGTATGTCCAACTTCTCTTTCTAACACACACACAAAGAAAAAAAAAAAAATAATAATCTATAAGAGAAGTTATTTTCAGACAAACTGAGAAGCATTCAATGCTGATATATACTTCCCCTCCCCCCCTTTTAAATGCTATCTATTTAAATGCAGATTTTCTAGTATCCAATGTGGAGCTTGGAAGAAATGCCTTTCAATTTAAATGTTAATAGAAGAGTAAACTTCAAAATCAGAATTTCTCCATAAGAGAATGTTTTCTCATGGCTTTAAATGTCTTTTTATATCTCCTCCCTTCTCCCTCATCCTCTTTCCTCTTTCCCAAGCCCCCAGCCCAGCCCCATTAGCATTACATGCTCTTTTTTAAAACAAGAATACACCATTCAGAGTTCCTGAATTAAAACATTTAATGCTAGTGTCTGTGGAATGAGGATGTTTGAGCAGAGAGCTGGGGCACTGATAAGGCGGAGATATCACTCCACCTCCAGCCTTTTTCCTCCCAACCATTTATCAAAAGCACTGCTCTGAATGCTTTATGATGGGATTATTCTCAGGCTTGTGCTGCGTAATATTGCACCACAGGCTGGGACAGAGACTTTAAGGGCAGAAGAACCTTGGAGGTAATGTTTTATTCACTGAGTGTGAGCAGGGCTTTGGTGGCAGGGTGGGATGGGGAGCAGGGGAGGGAAGTCAAATGCAGCAAGGTGATCACAGAGGGAAGTGTTACCAAGTCTTTGTCTTTCTGTATTACCCCTCCTGTGCCTCCTGTGGTCCATTCCCCTATACTTCTAACCTCATTTATCTTCAAGATGAATGTAGGGTAAACTTGTGCTTTACAAAAGGCTCTTAACACTGCCTGATAACTGGGATTTTGCATAGATTACATTTCTTGTTTCTTTTCACACTCCATTTGTCATCTTTAATAGAACTTTCCTTTAATTTTCTTCATCACTCTCTTCCATTCTCCATCTGTTGGGTTTTTTTGTTTGTTTGTTTGTTTATTGTTTTATTTTGTTTTTTGTTTTTTTTTGTCCTCTCTTTTCTCCTCATTGAGAGGAAGTAAGAGAAGAAGTGGTATTTCCATTTCTTCTGTTTCTTTCTGGCCCTGTTGGGCCCTGACCACCTTTGCAAGAAATGATTCTTGATGAGATTCTAACCGAAGATTAAATGTAAGAAACTTTCATGTGTTTAGTGGAGGACTTCCTTCCAAAGAGAAGATCCCATTCTCATGCCAGTCATCACTGGGATGCAGTAGCAGAGCTTTTCCCATTGTTCTCCCCATTTGCTGGGCTGCTGGACTGCCCACAGCACTCACCACAGAGTTGAACACACAGATCCTGCAGTTGTGGTTGGCATATAAATGCAGTGTAGCAGGGCAGAGTGTGCTCCCTGTGGTAGCAGGATTTTGTAAACTTGACAACAAAACCATGGCTTCCTGTATCCAGATTACACAGCTGTTACTGTACACTGTTCATCACTGTTATCTAAATGCCTCTGAAAAAAGTGGTGAATCAGCTTGGATGGCACTCATGGGAAATGGGAAAAGGTCTGATTTTTCAGAGGAAATCTTTGGAGTACCAACCTTCCCACTGATGTCAGGGAGAGCAGATCTCTCTGAGCTCTTTGCACAAATGCTCAGCCCCTTGGAGGCAGTGGTGCTTGGAGAGGCCGCTTTTCCCAAGTTTCTCTAGATCTCACAACTCAAACCTGATAAAGTCCCTCAGCTTGGTATTGAACAGAATGCATTTTACTGTGTGTTCCTCTAATTCTGTAATCCATGAAGGCTGCACAACGAAAAGCCTCTTGGCATATCCAGGAGTGGGAAAAATATTTGCTTTACGTATCCTCATTTAGCAGGAGCAAGAAATACTAAGGTTATGAACATGAAAAAGGGTGGCCAAAAATGCAATTGACTCAGGCTTTTTTCCTTATTTCTGAGGAATTAAGAAGAGAAAAAGGGATGAAGGGGTTGATTGGTCAAATTGCAAATATACTCTGCTGGGACCAAAGCTTGGAAGTGTTCCTAGATGATCACATATTGCAGTGCTAAAACCCCAGACAGTAAATCTAGAAAGAAAGATTATTCAAGAACATCTCTGAATAAATATAAACCATCAACTTCAAGTACTTTATGAAAACAAACAAACAAAAAAGAACAGCAATGAAAAAGAACTAACCTCCAAAATCAGAGGGGGAGAGAAGAGGGGATGGTGTGACATGGCGTAGGATAGGATAGGACAGAATAGGAGAAAAGGGCAGGGCGGGATAAGAT
>NW_024885344.1:7371924-7399272 GCF_019232065.1 Centrocercus urophasianus
AGGGACAATGCCTTGGCAGAGGCTCAGCGACACTGGCCCACTGCATTGAGGGTTGTAAGGGCCAAGCTTCTGTTTCCTTCCCAGCCTGCTGCCACTCAGAGCTGAGTAGCAATACAGCAGATAATTTATTCTCTAACCAGATATTCTTTTTCAACACAAGGGGAGTAAGATTGGAGCAAAAGGCTGAACCATTCTACATGATGATATTCACCGACGTTTTTCTCCAAATACATAATTTTTTTGCCTTCTACAGTGAAACTCTACATTAGATCAGAACTCCATCTAATGTGTTAAATTTCTGCTACATAAATGCCTCCTTTATACATCCACCTCTTTAATATCCATGGCATAAAGTCTTTTGAATACTAATCCATCTTTTCAGCCTCAAATGAGACACTTTTTCCCACCTATTTTTTTTCCCTGCACTTACACAAGCTCTATTTCTGTACTTCTCTACTGCCTCCTTAACTCTGCCACTTATTATCTAGTGATTCTCTTTTGTCTCCTCTCTACCCCACAAAAGCAAAAGGCAAGAGGAAGATCAGGACTTGATATCTGAACTCTAGACACTGCTTCAGTCACTGCAGAATTTCCTAGGTTTCTGTGATTTCCCCCACTACTGGAGGAACTTCTCTCAGGCAGTAACACACAGCGTGTGACCTGGTTTGGGATGCCCCTTCCCTCCCTGGTGCTTCATCAGACAGCTCACTGCAAACAAGAAATTCTGCAGTCAGTGGGATTTGTTGTCTTGATGTGAATCTCTGAAGGTGTCAGCACTTGAGCAGGACGGGACTCCATTCCCCCTCTGATGAACTGCTCACCCAACTCTAAAACATGATCTGTCCCAACAACAATAAATCACGTCTTAGAATGTCCTTTCTACCTCCTGTCCTGAGTAATATGTTGAGTAATGTAATGTAGACCATTGCCACAGGCAAGTGTTTGTGGAATTTCCTACCAGCATTTCCATATAGGTGAGTTCATCCATTCCAACAGCAAAACACTTCATCACACAACCAACACTGCTAGTCCAGAGAAATTTTTCTGGTTTGGGAGAAGTTATACATATATTTTATAAATATTGTTGCACCTCTTGTGAAAAGAAAGCTCACCTAAGTTCTTTGGAGTTTTGATTTCTTTTTTTTTTTTCTTTTTCTTTTTTTTCTTATTTGAGGACCTCCTTTTTCTCATTTTTGAGGGTTCAGTTAGTGTATTTACTTATGGGTCTTGTACTTCTGAGTCACTCCCTGGTGCAGAGTGTGTGCATAGAAGTATAACCCACTGTTACTTTCATCGAAGTAGGTTGTACTCATTGTGACTGTGTTAGAGTAATCTTCAAATTGGAGACTGAATTGCTACAAAGTTCACTAAAAGTACTCAAAGATTTTAATGGAGTCTCAGGTGGACTAATCCATATTTCTTTTCTTATCTCTTCATTCCTGAAGTGGAAAGAAAAGATTAAAGTCTCACCCTCCGCTTGCCAACCTCATCCAAAATGCTGTCTTAGGATGTGCGGAGAGAACTGTGAGAGCCAGAAGACGCCACTCAAAATCATCTGCATTAATACTCACTTCTTCATGGTAGCTGGGAGCTGCTGGGGTTAGTATTCAGTAGAAGACACATCTGCCCAATTTTAGATCTTCACCCATTTTGCGCTATTGAGGTGAGGTCAGAGAAAGAACGATATCAGATACAGGTAACTCTGTCAGGCTGTTTATAAAAGAAGTCATTTAAACTAAACTTAGTGAAAGCTGGTAAATTATGCTCTCAAACTGCTGTTCTTAAATGATTTTCAATACCTATATTTCTTTGAAAAAGGATAAGGGAGTGGTTTAGACTCTCTTCAAGTACAAACATGTTTAAACCCACATCAGTAAAGAGATGAGAATGAATTTAGTACAGGATCTACTACAGTACTTTGATCTACCATAGATCAAAGTATGATCTAGTATAGATTGAAGTAAGATCTAGTATAGGTCAAGGTCTAGTATACACAAAGATTACCTGGAATGAAGCATCATGCTAAAGAATAATGCTACCCTGCTTTATTTCTGCTTTCTGTGATGTTTCTGATTTTTCCTGATATTTGGTCCTAGAGGGGCACTGAAATACATGTTGATTTCCCCTTTTGACGGGACACCATAGGAAAGGATTGCCCTATGTTATGTCTGTCTTCTAAGGTGTTCTAGATTCTGGATGCAGCCTTCAATATCCTTACTCCCTGTGGACCTTTCTCTGCTGATAGAAGAAAGGAGATGTAGGGTAGACTATCTGAAATTCTGTTTTCAGCAGTATTGCACAATGTTATGGTTTGGTAATAAACACTGTACTGTGATCTGGTAACAAACAGTTGAGAATAAGCATTGCTGAAAGCAAAAGCAGTTCTGTGTAACTAAAGGGCTTGCCAGAAATCTCAGTAATATAGATTCCATTATATGTTCCTCCACATTTTCATGTAGTCATGAGCAGGTTGTTTATTTTCATCTTGTCTTCATTTCCCCATCTTTCAGATATTTTGCTTCCTGTCCATGTTGTGAGGAAAGAAATGTCTAATATTTTCAGAATATTAATCTTGTTTTTGGAAAAGAAGATAGATATCAGTAGAAGGACCAAGCCTTTGCCTTAGAAAAATGACGCAATTTCAAAGAAAAGGACAGAACTTCAGAAGTCAAAAAGGCATATTGAAATTTTCAAGAAGCAGCGCTGATTCAGAACATGTTCTGTTTGCAGCTGCTGGGGTGTGAAACTTCTTCCACAATGTGATAACCAGCATGAAATACTTTACTGCTTATAACAAATACAGATGGACAGATATCAGGGTGAAATGAAGGGCAGGGGCATTTGCAAACTGACAGAGAGAACCTTCTCCACTAGCTACTTGAAAATAAGCAGATCTTAATCAGCTCTTCTGCCTTTCATTATCTTCAGAAAAGCTTTAGAGTTAATATTCTCTAGCGGAAGACTGAAACGCTTTTAGGAAGTGCATGTTGTTTTATGAGACTCTTTTGAAGAGGTTGTCTAAAATGCTAATGTTTCTCTTTTCATTACGATTCATGAAGCTTGTGGCTTTCAAACTTACAATTTCAGTTTCAGTCATGGGAATTGGGTTATTTCAACCCCTGTCCCTTCTCAAATGTTACTAATCAAGAAATTTGTTGTTTCTAGCCTACGTGAATGGGGGATCTGAATTCCTGACCTAATAATTCACATTGGTTTTGAATCAGGATTAGTTTATCTCTCTGTTACATGCAGCATCACCTGTAGCAGTGTTAGCCATGGAAAATACTCTCAAGGAGAATATATTCACACTTAACTGTAAAAACAGGATAAGAAGGTGCCTCAAAAATGTGAGTGGAAAGAGAATACTGTATATTCACCCACAAGTGATGGGGTTATCTAAATCCGCGTAGTAGATCGATCAGACTACTGGTGAAATAGGCATGGCATCGAAAGTCTACTTTGACATCTTAATTCCTGTGAAGAAGGGTAGAAGAAGAGAAGGGTGTAAGTTGTAGGTGCCTCCTCCCAGCAGGGAACTGAACACCCAGTACGCCAATCCTCTTTGAGAAGTCTGCTGCCTCCCTGGGGCTCATCCGAAGGACATTGCCAAGAAACTGCCTAGCCTGTACAACCAGTAGATCATTGTACATTACTCCTTCTCCATGTGGGGAGTGATGAAGTAGCAATACTTACTCCAAGGGCTATCAGAAAGGATTTCAGAGCTTTAGGATGTCTGATGAAGAAGTCGAGGATACAGGTCATCTTCTCGTCTCTGCTTACTGTAATGGGTAAGAACTGAAAGAAATGGGACGATCCACTATATAAACACTTGGCTTCTTGGCTGGTACCACTGCCACTATTCTTTTTCTTTTGACAACAGGATAGCCTACATGGCACTGGGCAGTCACGGGTTTCACCTCTTTCAAAGGTAGAAGAGGGTCCTTAGTGAAAAGACACTAGGGCTCATTGGCAGGTTTTAAACTAGGTTTGAAGGGGGAGGGAGATAAGTGATCTTGTCCATGATAAGATGTGGGATGACATAGCTAAGTTAGAGGGACAGGGACTAGAAGTGAGGGCCCTCAACCTGCTGGCAACACTGAAGCACATTTGAAATCTTACGACCATAAGCCAGGGACCTCTGAGATGATATGAGAAGGCAACAGGGAAACTCAAGGGAAATACTTCAAAGGAATTAAGGAATTATCCTCTAAGAAGGTGACAAGACCAGCTGGATCTGTTGCACACCAACACAGGTAATCGGATTGGTGACATCAGGACTGTAGTGACCATGCAGTAGTAGAGTTCATACTCCTCAGATACATGGGACAGAGAAAGAATAAAATCAGGACGCCAAATTTTAGGAAAGCCAACTCCAAGTTCTTCAGGGAGTTAGTGAACAAAATCTTGTGGGACTCTGTCCTCAGGGACAGGGGAATGTGTAACGTGTGTTTGCTATTTCAGCTTCCATTTAGCTGCATCACATGCAACAGTGCATTTTTCTGGCATAATCACTCCTTCAGTTGGGTTGGGATTGTTGTGCCATCATCCTGAGATTCTGCAGTTACTCAGAGAAGTTTTCCAAGAAAGACTGTGGGGAATCCTACCTGTCATAATCTAAAAATAATTGAAGAAAAACTAAACCAGAAAATTAAAAAATCAACCCCAGGATGTGTTTGAATGTCACAAAGTAGAGTTACATGGCAAAGCATGACACTATTTACCACTGCAGTGTATGTAATTAGGGGAAGTCTTGTCAGTGCTGATCGAACTTGGACAAAAAAACACCAATTTTAACTGATGAGCTATTGTTTATTTATAGGATACCCTCTTTTCCTAAATTAGCAGAAAGAATATACATATTGCTTCAAATACACTATACGAGTCTTTGCTTTTCTGCTATGCTTTCCTTGCCAAGAAACCCTGCCATCAGAACAATAACCGTAAAATTACCATTAATGTGGGTCTGTGTCCAAAGGAGATGGGCTCCTATTCCATGTCCTTCTCACTAAATTGCCTGAGGGTGCTGCTGCAACAAATTATATCCATTAAATATTTTCCCATAAAGAACCACTTGAATAGACTTGCTCCCCATATTGACATCAGCTTCATGCTAGCTGACAGCTGAGGAGCACCAGGAAGATGCTCTTGATAAAGCACGGACTGCTTATGAAACCAGCTTTGCAACTCCTTCCTAGCACTGGCATTTGCAAGGGCTGCCTTCAAGAAGGGATATGATAGGACAGAAACCAAGATGGCTTTGAACGGAAAGGAAAGTTTGTGTTTTATGTATTGTTTTATGTAAACAAACCCTAATAGATGAGCTTGTGGGGAACAGGTTTCCATATGGCACAAGCAGTGGCAATCATAAGCTGAGCCCACTGAACCTAGTGAGAACTAGGATTTCTTAAAGAACTGTGACTCTTTTTTTAATGTGTGATATTAGGCGTCAGTCAAAGAGGTTAGCTTTATTTTTTTCAAAAGAGAATGTGAGCCCAGAATTGGGACGCTGATGGATGTTGCTGCGTTTCAGTCTCCAGCAGAAAAAAAGGCCCAGTGAAACAAACCTCAAAAATTGGGTCTTCAAGTCTCGGACCTGCTGTTTGAACTATTCTGTCCAATGGTAAAACTCATGCTTATTCGAGTGGGGTGGAAACCATCCCTTAGTTTGGTGGATAGTTTGTGGAGATGCTTGTGATCCCTTCTGGGACTGGCTCCATCAGTCAGTCATTGGGATAGGTCTGAGGAGTTAGTGACATCTCACGGCTGAATAAGAACTTTTAAATTAAAAGCAGATTGTTAGGGTATTTGGATGAGCAAGTGCCATTACCCAGAGTCAGCAATCACAAGTTAAAATGGATGGGCTTTGCTGAGCTGACATGGACAGCTGCACAGCAGCTCTGAGACGTGTTTTGCTGTTATTGAAGATGACACAGAAACAGTAAACATTTTAGGTTTTTGTCTGTCTTTCAAACTGAGCCCAGGCTTTCACAGATTAGAGAGCATGAAGACGCTCTGACGACAGAAATGCTTACTAACATTTGCTGCTTGTCTTAGCAAGCCCTTTGAGAAATTCCGAAGGAAAAGGGACCAGCACTGCCTGTGGGAAGTAGGAATTTCTGCAGGAAATGGTTGTGGGGTTTTTTTCTGTGTCAGACCATTTAGAATATATTCAAATGTTTTGTGATGAGTTTTTGTTTCATTTTGGTGAGACGGTCACAAAATCTAAGATAAAAGGATGACTTTAAGATGTATATTTAAGGGCACTGGACACTGTTGGGCTGAAGGCCTGGTAATCTTTGTGTTGTCAGAGAAAAAGTCCTTGGAGAAATCAGTGACAATCTACAAGAACTCATTATAATTTCAAGGGAAAGGTTGTGTTCTGCTACTCCATCTTCTGTAAGAATCACTACAATGAATGCAGCCCTCAGTAAACTTGTTTTTCACTGAATCACATCATTCTGTCTCAACACACCTACAGACCTTGCAGAGTCTCTGAACTTTGGATTAGGAGTTTGGTTTTTATCTCCGATGATGATAATTTGTCGCTGTTCATAAATTCCACTGACCCTGCACTGCTGGTATTTGCGGTTCTTTTGATCCACTGGAGGAAAAGGGCAAAAGATAACAGAAACTGAGAAACAGGGAAATACCAGCCAAGGAGAGAAGCTGCCATAGAGACTAGTGGCTGATTCATGGTTTTCAATCCCACCTCCCTCTGTCATAAGCACTCTGTTTCTTGAAAGCAAGTGAAATCGTTGCTATGCAAATAAAATTTGCTTTCAGAAGGAAACAAATGTTTGGAGAGCTGACTTGGCTGGAATTTTCCTTGCACATATACTTTTGACATATCAGTGCTTATACTTTGTGTGCATGCATGAGGAAGGACAGGGAACAGAGAAATGTTAGTGAAGATGTTCCCATCTGTTCCATTATTTGAGGATGTAAAAATGCTTGTCAGCTCTCATAGGCTATTCTATTTTTGCCAGGTGGTCTCCCTGCTCAGATTTCACATCAAAAGCAGCTGTGAAGATTTTTTTCCCAGCACATGTAGAACAAGGGATCCCTCTAGTCCCATCCTTTTTTGGCAGAAGGCAAATATAGGATGCAGCAAGAGCTTAATTTAAGGATTTCTTGCATTAGATCTTGAAGACCTCTTTCCTTTACTTCTGAAATAAATACAGGTTAACCCCATGCAGTTGTATCTTATGTGTTACCCTGTCCCCACTTTCAGAGCGCAGAATGCTTCACTTTGGTCTACTGCCATTTTCCTACTCGCTGTGCTCCTGCAGCACTCAAAAACTTCCTCACCAAAAATCATCTAACAAGGTCACCATCTAGATACAAGAGAAGGCAATAAAGTGCCCTGTGCCCCCGTCATGAGTCTGCATAGAATTTCTTGTCTCTGACAGCAGAGCACTGTGTGTCTCACCATCTTGAAGTTCTCGAGATTCACAGACAGCACTGCTGGGTGGCAGGGAGCTAAGCCCCATCTTACACATGGGGAACTGCATCCCAGAGGGGCTCAGTGTCTGTCCCAAAATCACACATGGAATCAGAACCAAGGTGAATCCCTAGTTTTGTCTGTGTGGTCACCTGCTCCCTCTCCCCAGCTCAAGCTACTGTATTAATCTATGGATTGTCCTCCCTCTGGACCTTCCTTATGCGAACCATCCTGTGCCAACAGACATTGAACACTCAGCATTTTGGTAGCATTTTGGATTAAGACCTTTATGAAGCTCCGTTCTCAAGCATGATGTTTTTCTGTCTTCCCCACTGCAGATCTGCGCAGGATGACAGCTGGCTTCATGGGCATGGCTGTGGCCATCATCCTCTTCGGATGGATTATCGGGGTGCTGGGGTGCTGTTGGGATCGAGGCCTTATGCAATATGTGGCGGGGCTTCTCTTCCTCATGGGAGGTAAGGATTTTGGTGTCTGAGAAGAAAAATGTTGCTTTCATGTGTTCCCCCTTTTCTGTGTCACTAAAAACATGTTTTCAGAATTGTTTTAAGTGGTCTGGACTTGGTTTCATTCTGAGTTCCTTCTGTTGTATGTTATAAATAGCCCAAATGTGGTTGCATATTCCATAAGTCAAACTGGGAAGGGCCTTTCTGGGTTGCTTAGACCAGACCACTATTGATACAAGTAACACTGTCACAGAATCTCCTATTCCTTCAGCTTTCTAAGATTAATAAATTTCGTAATAAAACTCTGAAGATGAGGCACATGTTATTTCCACTACTATTCTGTTCCACTGTGGGAGACTTTGGTAGCTGGAATCTGCGCCCATCAACGTTTTAATATGTGTTTATTCCTGCTCAGTTGTTCTTTGAGTTAAATGCCACCTTTGGTTTAAGTTCTCTGATGCTTACGAAGAGCAATGGTAAATTCTCACCTTTCCTTCTCTAAATATGAGTTTTCTACTCCTGCAGATTTCTCTCTGTAGGATCAGTTATCAATCCAGCAGCCCTTTCTGCCACCCGTTCTTGTTTGTACATGCCTCTCTCAAATATAGATGAGAAGAGAAATTCCCAAACAAGGTGTGATCAGTGTCTTGTATAGTGATGTGAAGGTTCCAGTGCCCTGTTGGAAGTCCCTTGCGTGAAGTACTTTATGACTGTATTTGCCTTTTTCATGCTATGTCACACGGGAGACCCACAGCCATCCTTCAGTTAGATAATACATCCAGGCATTTCTCCTCCTTTGTAATTTTCTACTGATTAGCTCACCGTTTACAGCGGAGTTTCTGTTTATTAGCCCCTAGATATATGCCCTGGCACTCTGCTTTTGCACTTGTTCCCATTTTCACTACAGTAACCCTCAAGGTTACTGTAGGAAATAAGGAAATAAGGTTACCCAATATTTCCTGTGTAATGTTCCAGTCTTCCTTACTACAGATGCCATCCAACTTTCTGCCAGCAGCAGGCTTCATAGCACGTAATTACTTTAAACAAAGGATGTGAGAGTTAAGTCCCAACCACAGTGCTTCCTGAACATCTACAACTGAACAGTATTACTCCTGTTCTCCATTCTTTTTTTGCTGGTTGTTTTTGCTTGTCTGGGTCCTTGCCCACCGAGCATATCAGCATTTCAATGCATTTGACCACTTGTTCACCCTCACTGTGGTGTGCTACAGCTAAGAGTGCAAAACACGGGAAAGTATGGGTAGTCCCAGAAGAGAAGCTAAGTGCTCAGATAATAAGCATTTATGTTCCAGTGCTGTTGGTGAGATAGTTGCTAGTTGTCTTGGTGCCCACAGACACATTTAAAGTCTGCTAGTACCCTTTGCAAATACACACTGGTCTATATGTGGCTGCCAGTAAATGGTTTGTTGTGGGTGTTCAGCACATTATGGGCAATGGGTCTGCCAAATTAGCTCAGTATTGCTTATGTAATTAAAAGCTTAATTTGCATGGGGGCTATGATACTATATTATGCTCAGATATCTGTGTGATATTTAACTTACTACAGCACGGCATCAGATTAAAGTGTTTGGAATATAGTGAATAAATACAAGAAGCAATTTATTTTTTTTTTAGAAACTGGCTAAGTCTTATTTAGCAATTGAAAATTATCAATAAATGTGGGGAATTTCTAGCAAAAAAAAGTTTCTTTTGAAAGCTCATGAAAGCTTTCAGGTGAAACAAGACTGAGTGTAACCACACATAATGAGATGGGTCACTCACAACTTAGAAAAATAACAGTAGTTTGGTATGCTCAAACTATACACATTTCAGTGGAGACAGATTCAAGGTCGTGCAACTGGGAACAAAAGCATCAGTCAGCTTTGCAGAACACAAGGCTGCCTCTCGGAAAGCAGCAGCTCTGAGAAGGTCTCTGGGATCATGGTTGCTGGGATCTCCAACTGCACAGGAGCTCTCAGTGCAATGCAGCTGCTACATGTGCCAGTTCATCCCAAAATTGTTTTGGTGGGAATATGCGATAAGAGCATAAGGTAGGATGATTATCTCTGGGGAAAGCTGAACTGTTTCTGTATATCCTAACCTGGTATCCTTAGCAAAAAGGATGCGGGAAAGATGGAAGAGATTTGAAGAAGAGCTATAGGAATGACTGCAAGTTTGGAAAACACGAAAAATACAGTGTGCCACAAAAGCCAATTGCTTGAAAGTGTTTAACAGAAGGTTTATAATTGACTTGAACACAGTGTGGAAGTACCTGTGCAAGGAGAAACCATCTGATAGTAGCATGCTCTTTGACTGAGTAGACAAAATAATAACAAGATCCAGCAGTTGGAAGCTGAAACTAATTGAAATGAGAGGCACCAGATCATTTTATCTGCCAAATTCTGTCAAGATGTGTGATATTTTTAATGAAGATGTGTTGGGAGGAGATCAAACATATTTTCTGCTCCAGCGTAGGCACGTGAATCAAAGTTTCAAAGGGTTATTATTCTCTTTGTTGCACAAGTCCATGGCAACTGCTACCCCTTTCCTGATTTCTTTTAACAGCAAATGTAACATCTACAAAATGAAGCAGTCAGTTAATAGCATACATAATTAAAGCCATCTAATCTGTTAGTCAGTAGCTATCAATGTTTTCTTGCTGCATCACAAGCTACGTAGGCATTCTTTCTACAGCCAATGAATATAGCTTGAACCTTTTGTTGCCAAACAGTGTTTGAAGATGAATCTGTTACCTCTGTCTTGACATAAAAGCTGTCAAGATGTCACCCCATCAGCTTTCAAAATGCCTCTTAGTTCTGGTTAGTTTTCTTCTGGTTCAAAAAGAGGGAAAATGCTTTGGGAGGCTTATAGTGTCCAACCTCACTGCAAATAACAGAATTCTGTGTTACGTTGGTAGCTTTATAATCAGTCCAAAATCTGACTTTCCCTTCCATTTGCAGTGCTGCTTGTTCAGGCTATGTTTGTAGCATTTGTTTTGCATTAATTTATAGATAAACAGCTCTCCTGTAACAATTTCAGGGTTAAACATTACTTGCTTAAGTTATCTATGGGTTTTGAACAGGAAATCTCAATGGAGTACTGAGAAATGTGCTGTGGTAATCTTACAAGACTAGACATGGTTTCCCTGGACCTCTGGTTCTTTAATATATTTACTGAATGGTCTTCTTGCTAGCCCATGTGGCAGTGCTTAATAAGGACTTGCTTTGCTGTGCTTGAAGTAATTTCTCAAGCAAATTGCTGGAATAAGTCATTTGTGAAATTCAAGGCTGTTATCTGGTATTAGCTCATCTGGAATCCAGGACATGTGAACTGTGATTTAGAGTGTATTTTACACTGTTATTCAGCATGTTTTGTAACAAGTTTAAATTATTAATAATTCATCTTTCCTTTTTAGTCCAAATGTGTCTGTATCAGCAGCACACATCTCTTATGGCTTCTGAAATTCTCTTGCATAATTTTCTGTATTTATCATAGGATTTGCACTTGGATTTCCTATCTTGAATGACAACATTTACGTGACCTCAGTAGATTTTGTTTTAGGCCCTCATCTTGCACAAAGCCAGATGGACACTGCAGGTTATATGGAGTATTTCTGACCTCGTTTTGAATGATGATACTGCTGCATAATGTCCTGCACCCAGGCCTGTAGCTTCATTTCAGTATTACCAGTATGATTTTATCCTACAAAAGTTTCTCTTCTGGAGTTTCTCCATTTGGAACCACGCTCTTCAGTTTCCTTAAGATTTGTTCATTTTATGCATTCTACTTGACACTGTTTAATTCTATTATAGAAGTGGGTCACACTCAAATTATATATCACTCCAAGCACATCCTCTTGCAGCTTCTCGCTTGTTCTCTACATGCAAATTATTGAAAATCTGTGCACCAGTGAAAGCTCGATGCTGGGCACATCCTCCAGTAATTTTCCAATTTTATAATAGTCACTGAAACCTTAGAGGCATCTGTAACACTGCTTTGAAATGTCATGGTCCTGTGGCAAACTGATCAAGTTTCATGAATATCAAGTACTTAGTGACAGTCTAGAAGGAGTTCAGTTAAACATCTACCAAAAGAAATGCACATATTTGGGGCATTTTATATATTCTGCTTTGACCAAAGCATGTTTAGTTGCACTGAAACCACGCCTTTGCTTTTTGAAGCTTGAGCGTGATTTCTTCATCAGTTCCCATGAAGCAGTCCTTACAGTTTCAGACTTGGAAAAGTTCTTCTGAGTGTATCCAAATCCTCGACTTCTTTACTTACAGTGGCAAACTTGTCACTTCATTTGGTTGGTGTCTTTCCTCCCCCAGTAGCAGCCAACATTGTCGCCAACTTAAGGTCAAATTTCTGTTTCTCTTCCAGCCCCAAAGAGTTGAGATGCTGTGAACTGGCCCACTGGTAACCCTGTTGGGGCAAATTTCTGCATCTTCAGTGCATCCCTCCTTCCAGTCCTTCATCAAGTTATTTAAGAATATTTCCTGTATCATGTTAGGCACACAGGCTATATGGGTAGCTAGTTATGGCCCTTTTCCCCCATCCTCCAGCACATTCATGTATAGGATCTGAACATGAGCCAGCAGTGTGCTCTGGCAGCTCGAAAGGCAAATGGGATCCTGGGCTCCATCAGGAGAGGGGTGGTCAGCAGGGACAGGGAGGTGATTGTCCCTCTCTACTCGGCTCTTGTGAGGCCCCATCTGGAGTACTGTGTCCAGGTGTGGAGCCCTCAGTACAAGAAAGACATAGAGATTTTGGAAAGGGTCCAGAGGAGGGCGACTAAGATGATCAGGGGGCTGGAGCACCTCCCCTATGAGGACAGGCTGAGGGAGTTGGGCTTGTTCAGCCTGGAGAAGAGAAGGCTGCGGGGTGACCTCATTGCAGCCTATCAATACCTGAAGGGAACCTACACCCAGGAGGGGAGTAAACTCTTCAAAAGGGCTGACAACAGCAGGACTAGGGGAAATGGATCGAAGTTGAAGGAGGGAAGATTTAGGTTGGATGTTAGGGGGAAGTTCTATACAAGGAGAGTGGTTAGGCCCTGGAACGGGCTGCCCAGGGAGGTTGTGGATGCCCCGTCCTTGGATGTGTTTAAGGCCAGGTTGGACGGGGTCCTGGGCAACCTGATCTGAATGTGTGTGTTTGGTGGCCCTGCTAGGCAGGGGGGTTGGAACTACATGATCCTTGAGGTCCCTTCCAACCCGGGTGATTCTGTGATTCTGTGATTCTGTGATCTTTTTGTTTCAGTGTCTCTTTTCCCAGTCCATTTCATTTTAGCCAGCTGTTCTGCACTAGCATGTGAGTTTCTTTATTTCTAGTTTTGAGAGCAGGGCTGATTTCATACCCAAATGTTCCAGGACCCTTTTCCTCCTCCCCAGTGCCTGCCACAGGAGAAGTGGGCTGGCAGGGCAGACCCATGGCAGCACATTCCAGCATCTCGGAGGGGCTGCAGCCTCCCCTGCTCAATCTGGTGCACCTCCCTGATGAGCTGCAGTCCCTGCTCCCAGCTGGAAATAAAAAACGGCACTTCTAATATTTTTTTTCCAGTACTTGCTTCAGCATAAAATTGTCCCTGACCAAATTATATCCCTGGCAAGAGCTGCATCACTTGCCTTTGTAAATATATTAAAGACCCACAAAGAATGACGTTTTATCGGCCTTATCAGAGCTCTGTCCTTCAGCTGCACATTCATGTGTTTTCTAAGTCTGTAATTTGTATTGAGAACACATTTCAGTGAAACTGTTTGGATTTTTACTGCATGCCTAACAAGGCAGCCCTTCAGGGAAAGACTTCTGAGTTGTCTTATTTTGTTCCAAATTTACTGCAAATAAATGCAATAAATCATCTCTGCACTTGTTTACTGTTCTACCCGTTCCCTTTACTCCTTCATCTGCTCTCTGCCTGTTTTGTCTTGTGACATGCACTTTATGATCATTTTAGGGTTTTTCCCCTCTCGCTAACAGTTCCCTTAGAGAAGTATATCATTTTACCACCCTTGCAAATTTTCATTATTCTTTGCGAAGTCAAGTATGTTCCTTGCTCTAACCTTGCTTTGAGCCAATTATAAATTTTACCATTAATAATTCAGACTCTAATTAGTCTATTTGGAAATTATTCCAGCTGCTAAATGCCCTTATTCATGTGATGTAGCTTCACCATGCAGATCTGTGGTAAAATGATCTGTAGTCTCACACTGTATCTCATATCTCACCTTTGCCTAGCAACATCTTTGAGTGAGATGCTGGGCTTGGGGCATTGCCTGGGAGACTGCAATTCCTTATTTACTAGCACTTAAAGGCCTGACAGCCTTGTTGTTTTGTCCTGCTATATAAAACAGCACTATGGAGTTTTTCCTCTCTGATTTTCCATCTAAGCACTTGCTGCCAGGAAGGCCTTGTGTCCTCTGCCCCACCAGGGAAACATGCCCATATGGGGGATTCTAGCACTGTTTGCCAGCTCCATTTCTGCTGCTTATCTGGGTTCCTTCTGACCTGCCCAAGGCTTCTGCTGCCAGGCTGCCCTTTGCAACAGTTCCTCCTCATGAGTCTTAGGTTAGGGTTGCAACAGCTTCCAACTTTTCCTCAAAGCAGAGGTGAAAACATATTCCTTCCAGTGCTGGCTTCTGCGGCAGAGACAAGCAGGCAGGAAAGATGTGTGAGAAGGAAGAAGAAATAAAGTTATGCAGGTGTGCTGGCAGAATTTAATATTCTGCTATATTTCAGACACACAAGAAAAGATGTTTATTAAAGAAATGAACAACCCACTTACAAATGCACAAGCGCATTTCTCCCAGCAAGCTTTTAGATACTAATCCAGGGAGGAACAACTTTTTCCAAGTCCTCATCCTCATCTCTCCTCAGAAACGTTCCCCACATAGTCCTTCCCTCTGCGCAGGCATAAGTCCTGCCTACAAAGTGCTTGATCAGCTCTGTACCCACACTTGTCAGTGCAGATGCGCTGCATACATCTGCACCCCTTTTGCTCCCCGCCTCTGTGCAGAGCCTGGTCTTTAAAATCCCAGTCCTGTGTGCTGTGCTTCCTCTGCCTCGCTCTGCATGTGTTAGGAGATGACAAAGGAGGCATCTGTGTGTTTGCAGCCATGGATCGCTACCAGCTGTTGAGTCATTTGCGTCCCAAATTTAACTCACTGTACTTTGAAAATAGCACAGAGTGGCAGAAAATAAGAGTGTTTATTCTACATAACCGTGGTCCTGCAATCTGAAAATAATCGTTCCGCTGCTGAATAATTTAAGAAACAAAAATGTAACAATTTAATACAGCGAGCGTCAGGCAAAGCTCTGTGATTGACGTCTCCTACGCACAGCTACCTTCAGAGCAGCTGCTAAGAGGAGGCAGGGAGGGAGACGAACAGAAAGAGAAATCCAAAGGCGTTCTTTGGACTCCATCTGGAGAGACGGTGGGTCCAGCAGGGAGCCTGGGGTGTCTGTTTCTCACTGAAGACCAAGGTCTCTCCACATTCTTCAGGATGACTGCTTGTGGTGACCTGATCAATCCACAACACTGAAGATTGAAGACTTTTTCTGTGATCATAGAATCACAGAATGGCCTGGGTTGAAAAGGACCACAATGATCATCGAGTTTCAACCCCTGCTATGTGCAGGGTCACCACCCACCAGACCAGGCTGCCCAGAGCCATATCCAGCCTGGCCTTGGGTGCCTCCAGGGATGGGGCATCCACAGCCTCCTTGGGCAACCTGTGATCTATTCTTTTTTTTCTTTTCCACACAATTTTTTCACTGAAAGTTGAACTTCTTTCTCCAAAGCAATAGCCTTATATTTATGTAAAATCCTTTTTTTCTCCTCATGGAAATACAAGTGCAAATGCATACATGTGTGAGCATCTGTTTGCATATAGAGCTTAAGCAGTATCATGTGATCTTTACTTAAACAGAGGCGTATAAAAAGTGGCTGCAGTCTGAGCAGTGAAGATTGGCGTAAATATCGTCTTTGCTGAGGCGTAACAGCTTTTGCCAACTGAAAAGGTATTCATAATTCAAAAGAAGTTGGAATGCTGGAAAGAGTGAGATGCCAATCACATTCTAATCCTGTGAGAGACACTAAATTAATGATGACTTAAGAATTCAGCAAAACTCCTTTCAGAGTGGCCTATGAACTTGTTTATGTGGATCAACCTCCAGATGGAGACAAAGGCTGATTTGAGAGGCTATGAACTGGATATGAACCTTTGAACCAAGACTCAGAGAGACATGGTCAGTGTCCCTCTGCCATGCCTCCCACATCAAACACACATTTCTGCTCCTACCTGTGCTTTTGGTTAAACTGTGCATTATGTTTAAAGGGTTTTAATGTCTTGAATTGGAATGGACTTGTGTTAATGTACACCATTATTATGTTTTAAATGTTTAAACCCCTCTAGTGCTCTTGATTTTTTTAGAACTGTCAAACACATTAGCAGGGCACTGGGGAAGACTGGAGCTCTTTGTGGACCTGTGGTGAGACCCAGAGCCTTCAGGAGTCAGGCAGACTTTGTGCCTCAGTGCCTCCTCACGTAGTAATGTAACAATGCAGAGCACCTGCATAGTGAGATAATAACAGTTAGTCTGTAATTAAAAATGCCCTTTCCTCCTCACTTGCAGGATGTGTCAGTCCCTTTCTTCAAGCAGCTCTCCTCTACACAGTTCATAGTGTCCCTCATGGATGGGACAGCTAGTCATAGTCTCTGGTTCCATCTTAGGTCATGTTTCTTGGACCTAAAGAGTTGCCCTTCTTTTGTTATGTTTCTCTTATGTATTTTAAAAGCTGGGCACTGATGGATGCACATCAGTATATATATTGATATATAGGTATATGGATATATATGGATATGAGTCCAGCCCTCCCACATGATCAGGACTGAGTGTGCATTTTTGTCTTTACGGCTAACCGTTAGTAAGCACCTTTTAGATTTCCCTTTTGTAATTTAATTACATATTTTCAGTTCAAAAATAAACTTCTGGGAAATAATCCATGTAAAAATATGCCCTCTTGCCATGTTTTTGTATTTTAATATGAGATCAAGGCGGGCCTTTCAGTGTTTCCAAGATAGAAAACAGTTGCTTAGCTAACTGCGTGAGAAGATGGGACAAGGCTCATATATCAAATATAGAAGAGTTTGGGTAGCGTGTTAGTTCTCTGCTTCCAGTAGTTCTCTATGGTGTGCTGAGAACACGTTTTTATTTTATTCACTATATCTATGTTATACTTTATTAGTTATTTATTTTGAAAATTAAAAAAGGAAGCTCTGTAGGAACGTGAAAGATTGTCTACTTTCACTGTCTGGGCTTCTCTGTATGCCACTGCATACCTTCCACTGAAATGCTCTTTTGTAATTTCACGTTGTGATACTCCTCAAGGGGAATTATACACATCTTTGCATCTCCTACAACAGAAGTTCAAAAGCAGGGATGTCCTTGTTCTCGCAGAAACATGCTATTTTCATTAGTTGTTATATTTCATAATACCTGAGGAATTAAGCTGATTCTTTAAGTCGATATCAACAGATCTGGCAAGCAGAGACCTAAAGCTTAACACCTCTATAAGAGAATGGAGGTGGAGTGGGAGTTAGAAATGGGTTTTTTGTGTGTGTTTTTTTAAATCAATAACACAGCTGTACTGCAGGGAATAGTCACTCAGAGGTGCTGAGATTTGTTGTGCTGTTGTGTTGTTGCTTTTTTTTTTTCCTGGAAAGAATGGCACGACTAGAGAATTCATTGTCAACTCCACAGTGTTTGATCTCTGTGGAAACAGTACCATCTGACTTCAAAATCAGCCTTTGAGTATGCTGGATTTTTTCCTGTGGCTCATTTCTGATTCTCCTGGATGCATGCTCACACCGTGGGAAGGAAATAGCAGAACAAGCAATTTTGGCAACTTTGTACAGAAGTACACTGGCATTTAGGATAAGGAGGGGAAAGGCATAGTAACGAGGTGCAGAGATCTGATAATCTGGATCAGAAGGCAGGGCAAGCGGTTTGTGCACACCTATAAACTCATTGTTTTTTCACTCTCACTTCAAATTGTTCAGCCTTCCTGAACCTGATGGGCAGTAAAGGGAGGATTCAGCCCACTCGGGCTCTTCAGCAAAAAGAACGATTCCCATTCCTGTTTTCATCATTTTAAAAGTCATCTCTGCTGACTCGTAATTTCTCACTCACCAGGACAGGATACTGATAGAAGAGTTGGTACCATCTAGAGTTATGAGAACAAAAAGCCTAGGATAGTTTTTAAGGGCTTGCAATCTGGTTTGCTTCTCAGGGATGTCAGGAGGTCTTTGGGGAGGCTGACAGAAGGTGAATTAAAGCAGAAATAAAGTAGGGAAGACAGAACCGATAGGAACACAAAAGACATTCCCACCCACCCAGTCCTGGAAAACAAGTTATGTGTAGTTTTAAAATTCTGTGGTTGTTCCTTACCCCTTAATAGCATCACCAGGTCTTTGATCTGCTGCTGGCTTTCGAATTCCAACAGTGTGATGCTTCAAGGCCAAAGGAAGGCAATGAAAACAAAACCGGCATTTATCATGGGGTTGTTTTTTGTTTCTTTTTAAAATATCTCCTGAGTTTTTCTGCATGCCTGGCATCAAAGAGGAAAAGAGAACTGAATAGGCAACAGAAGGAAGAGCAATGCTGGCATGATTTGCTGGACAGGAAGAATTCTTTGCAGAGAGAGAGGTGAGCGAATTTGTTTGTGTAGCAAATCTCATTGGCTCCTTGGTTTGTCAACTTGGAAAAACAACACTCCCTTTGGACAAATCACTGCTACGCTCGCTTGGTCTAATCTGCCTGGACAGAGAAGTTCATCTGGCTGCTGGAAATTTCACAGAGAAGCAGCCAGATCAAGCAGAAACTCAATGAGCAGAGCCTTCTTTTCCAGCCAGTGTGCACTGCCCTGGCTTCTTCAGTGCTAACAGAGGGGAGTCACCTCTGTGCACCTGCGTGTGCTTCAGAGGCTGCAACAGGAAAGATTTCAGCATCTTCTGTGCCCTGGGATAGTTCTGTTGTTTGAGAGCACTCGTGTAAATTATCTGAGCTTCATAAGGCTGGCCTGTGCCTGGTGCTCTTGGCTGGCCAATCAATTACATCTTACTTTGATTTGGGCTATTGTATCTCAGAAGCTGTGTCCCTTGGCTGCAAAGAATAATTCTGAAGACTTTCAAGCTGTTTAAAATTTCCCACAGAAGACATCTGAGAGATGTTCATTTCTTTCTGACTGGAGGAAAAAGACCATCCTTGGAGAGAGGCAGGATGACCTGATTGCTGAGAGACTGGATGCAAAGTCGTGCTTGGATTCCCTGTGCTATGGGAGATGCCCTGTGATGAAGCAAGCCCAACCCTGACCTTACAAGTTTCTCTTTCTCTTCGGCTCTGGTAAAGGCTGAGGCTGGGAAGCACCTCTCTGCCATACAGTTTGATACTAAACTTATGTGCCTTGTCATCAGGCATATCTGAGGTACAGAGGATTCACATGAATTGGCTCAGACTTTGGTCTCTTAGCCTCAGAGCATGACAAAGCATCTCTTCCTGGGCAGTCCTGGGAGGTGCACACTGCAGGGAATGCAACAAACCCACTAGCAGTTTCTGCCCGTCACCAAGCGTGTGCTTGCTAGAAAAGGGATGTAATAACTTCACTAACCTTTGGTTAGGATGTTTCATTATTTTGGCATTAAGAAAGCCTCTTCTTTTCTCTCTCTTCTGCCACCAGTAAAATACTGTATAGCATCCCACTGCTCTGAATAACATCCCACTGCTACAACTGGCACAGTTTTTTGCTGCCTCCTCTGTTGTAGCTGCAAGTTCACGAGCCATTATGTTTGCTCAATGGCTACTTTCAAGTCACTTTATTATTGCTAGGTTAGCTCAGGTGGGTTGTAGGCATCACTATGGCTAAAGTAATTAGAGGGTTGTTCAGCTCAGGCTTTGATCAGCTCCCCTCTTTTCCCCCAGTACATTTTATAAAAACAATGTGCTATTAGCTACATGGCCTTGCTTTTGCCTTACATACTGGCTCAGAATTTCAGAGGTACTTGCTCTGTCCTGGCTGTTGCTGACTGAAGTGGCACCCAGCACGGGCATCCACTCCTGGTGCCGTGTCATGCGCTGTTTGGTATGGCAGCAGAAATGTCTCCATGAGCAAAATCCGAGGGGTATGTAGCATGCAAAATACAGACTGACTGTTGGAGCAACAGTTAACTGAAACTCAGCCCTCAACTGCTGCAATATCTTTCCATATTCTACTCCGACTTACACAAACCTGAGGGTCGTGCCCACTGAGTGTATGCAGTCTTGATGGAGGATATGTAGTCCTCTGATGCCAGAATGGATTACAGCTTGTACAGCATCAATCCAGTAGACAGGAGCTGCTGCTGAACCCACCAGCAGCAGACACTCAGCTCTCACATGTGGGGCACAGGTGCCACGGATATGTTTTGAAGCAGGAAGCCAAAGGCCAAATGCAAACAGCATTCTCAAAGCGGCTGTAATGCAATATCACAGCCCTTCTACAGACCCTGCATTTTACTCTGGTTCTTAATATAAAATAAAAATGTATAAGGTGCCAGCCAAGGTGGGTTTATGGTCTCATAAGGACACGGCATTGAATCTCCATCACCCAGTCAGACTTTGGCTTCCATCTCAGCTTTTTTATAAGGGCAATTTCCCAGTAAGCCCCTTGCTATTCTGCAACCTACCAGTGATGCTGCAAGCTGCTTCTGTTGGAACAGTACATAATTAAGCAATAATTTATATTCTATGCATGTATGCACAGAGCAATAAAGTGTTCTCAAGAGCTGTGTGCTGCTGAGGCGTTTAATCCGTGCGCAGAAGGAGTTTACTGCAAAGCTGCTCCCTCCAAAAGGCTTTTGTCATCCCTGTGCTGGGTGGGAATTTGGTTTATTCTTTAATAATTTCATTTGATTGTGATATAATTTAAATAGGTAATGGTACGCATTCCACTTTAGGATTAGACCCCATTTTATTTGTTTGTTTCATGTACCTTGAAAACAATAAAACTAGCAGGGCATAGAGAAACTGGAAATAGTGTTGTTTCACTTGTGAGACTTTTTTTCCCCTATAATTCTGCAATAAAAAAGTGATTATAATTAAATAAACAACACTCCTTCCAAAGACATTAGTAGCCAGACATTGCCATCAATGGCAGCCAAGAGAAAAGGAGGAGACTCACCTGTATTTCTGAATCACTTGGTTTCAGAGGGCATCCTAAAATCCATACCTTTGTGTTTCCCTTTATGCCTACTAGTGCTTATAAATAGTACTTGACATTTCTGTCTCTGCAAAAAACAGAAGGGGAAAGGAATCCATTTTGGGTTGTTTTTCTTGGTTGTTTTGTTGTTGTTGTTTTTTATTGTTTACTTTGTACATCAGACAGCTCTGTTAGCTCATGAGGTGAGTCATTTCTGCCTGCTGTTGGGGAAGGGAGAGAATGTGTGTCTCCCAGCCTGACATGGAAGAAATGTTTTCTCATTAATAAGAAAAATGATTTGTGCTACCACAGAGACAGGGGTCTCAAAAGTGGGTTTGGGGCAGGAAGCATTTTCATTACTGGCTTTTTGAATCTCCCTTGACCTCATGTTGCTGATGTATTCTGAAGGTGAGGAGATCTAAGAAACAGAATTTCCTTTTCCTCCCTCCCTGTGTTCAGGGTGTTCAGATGTAGCCCCTGCTATTGGGTTGTGCTTGTGTGCCAGCACCATGAGGGAATTATGGCCAAGGACAGGGCCGTGCCAAGATCCTATGGCACAACCTCTCCCCCAGGGAAACAACTAGTATGGAAAGCAGTGTTTTGGCTGGCTCACTTTCATGTGCACTATAGCTAGGAAAGACAAACCCTGCAAAGCCACTCAAGCTCTCTTCTCTGAAGCAGAGCTGTGGTCTGTTGTTGAAGGACATGGGTTCTGAAATGATTTGGGGGACACTAGTGATAGGCAACATTCAAACATGTTTGGTACAGATGTTTTGAATCTGCATGTACTTAAATCACTTCAGCATAGCCAATTAATTTACAAGCAGTTCTGTTCTCCCCTGAAGGTGAGGTTTGAAAATTGCAAACAGAAGCAATGCAGCTCCTCACACTACCAGGATGATTAGGAAGAAAAGGAGTGATTACCAAATAAAATTCCCTGCAGAGCCCCGCAGCTCTGTTTGCTAAAATCATGCTTAAAAACAGCTTCAGCAAAGGACTCTTGCTCACAATCCACTTCAAATTAGGTTTTGGTCAGTAATTGTATTTCCTTCCCCAGCCATCACTCTCCTGACCATGTCTGCCCCTGCAGTGAAGATGGCAGAAGCAGTGTCCCATGAGCAGCCACATCCAGTGGCAGGGAGCCAGAGCCCTACCTCTGCACTGAGAGGCTCCCAAAATGGGAGAGTCAGCTGGGAGTCACGGGCTCAGCTGACAGGAGGCTGAACTTAGCAGTGGCCACTAACCTGCACATCCACCATGAGGTCTTGCAGAAGAGAACAGGGTGACACAACTAACATTTGTCATTTGTCAGATTGTGGCAACTAAAGGACTGAGATTAAAGGACCCTAATGTTGTAAACATCCATTGCAAAAAAAAAATATCCAGTCTTAATGGAAGAGACATTCAGGATGTTTTATATTCTTCCGCCATAATAAGGAAAAAGGAACAGCACAAGGTCACCAACCGTGACGAATTTAATAGCTCAGGTGCTCTGTTAGCAGGACAAGCATTGTCAAAACCAGAAAAGAAGGTATCTGTCCGATGAGGAGTCAAGATGGAAGCTTGATTGCGTGTCAAACAGCAGTTGCTGTAGTGCAGACATGGCCTTACGTGGAATTCCATCCCTCACCTGCCTGTAGCATTTTGCAGTGACATGTGAATTTCCTTTGTCAAAAATGTTCTCATTGTTGCCTTGTCTCATTCATTAGTGCTTCACTTAGGATGATAACACATAAATCCCATCACAAAGAACCAAGTGCGCTCTGCTCTCCCCAGCTGCTGGAGGAGATGGGCTTTATCTTCCAAGCTCAGCTCACTCACCAGCACATCCCTGGTAAGCCCTTATTACTGCCTGTCATTCACATTGTAGAAGCCAATGCCACAGCCCCAGTGCCAAGCCTCGGCCCTCCAGCCTTCATGACTGCTTGGGCCAAAGTTATGAGCAGTGATTCTGACAAAGAAAGACAAGTCTGCATTGCTGCTGTTGCCTGGGGTTGCGGCATGTTAGTACCTCACTGGCTGCAAGAACCCATCAGGAAAACAAATAAGGGCTCTGTTTATTTTCTGGGGAGACAAAGAATCTCAGGATTGGGGATGTTCAGGAGTTGCTGCAATCCTGGTACCGCGTCCAAAGAGCAGGCAGTGCTGTGGCAAGAGTGGCCTCCTCCTTCCTTCCAGGCTAGGTGTCAGACTTGCACTAGCAAAAGCTGTCCAAGGGCAAACTCTGCGTCATCATCCCTTCCACCTGTGACTGTTTGGCTATGATGGCCAGTACCTGTAACATTTGGAAAGATGATCTTTTGTGTTATGGTTACCAGTTCATGAGGAAAAGGCACTGAGCAGTTATGAGGTTTAACAGCAGTTTTCGTCAGTAACCCTCCTGGTAAGAAGCCAGATTAACTACAAGTGGGAAATTCCTCGGTTGGCTGAACACAAACACGTAGGATTCATATAATATTTGTAAGGATTACTCTAGGTGGTATAAAATGGCAGTTTAATGTCTGCAATGAATAGTGTGAGAGAGGCTGATAAACGTGTGCCCATAGTGCTGTACAGTGTGTCCTGCAGAAGCACAAGGGGTGAATGGCTGAGAGCCACACTATGCATCCTCTGATGTTGTGTGTGGTGGTCACTGTTATCAAGGGATTTGCACTTTGCCCACTACAGGGACAGGATAGGAGAAGCCTTTTTTAAAAAAAAAAAAAAAGAAATCACATGATTGTGATAAGCTTTGTTCTCTGTTACTTGTTCCATTTTGTTGTTCATTTGTTATGGGGAAGAATACCCCCAGCAAGGTGGAGTGCCAATAGGTTAGGGCACTGTACAAACGTAATGGGTACAAAACATTCCTTGTACTGAAGAGCTTGTAATCAAAATAGCCAAGACAAAGCATGAAAGCACAGGGAGCACTTGAAAACTGAAGTTATTTTCTTCCCTTTTGTACTTTCCAAATGCAGTTTCAGTCTGGCCGCACAGATTTTCCCACCCACCTCTCTTAACAATCTTGTATTTCAAGAGAACTGAAATTATCATGTTCTTGCTAGAAAAGAGAGGCCTTTCATGTCATTTTCTAACTCTCGGAAACAAGCCGCAGAGCTGGGTTTTGAGCGCAGCAGCTCTGAGGGATCCTTTTTCTCCACAATGTACGAGTCATGTTGATGTGTCACACAAGGACAGCCGTGTTCTTGGCAGACAGCTTCATGTTCCAGGATAACCTAAGTGACATGCTAAAGAACAGGAGTTTTACCCTGATCAAACAACATGATTTTTGAGTACGGGATTCTGGGAAAGAGAGCCATTCCTCCTGCTCTGCTCTTTGAAGTAGTGCAGGGCATCTCTGAAAACAACAGCAGAGCTGGGGCACTTATAACACTTTTGCAAATGTTCACAGCACTAATTGCAGACTAACTGGATGCTGGGCTGGGATAAGAAGGCAGCTTTCATAATAGCAGAGTATCCAGCACAGCAACTCTCTGGTACAGACTGGTGCCCTGTGGCATTATCATAATGTGAGAATTTATGAATGGTACTCACTGGGCCATCTGGCAGCCATATATATCATCAGGAGAGGAACCCAGAGTTTCAGTATTCCCTGCGCTCTGCAATGGAGATTATCTGCAGGTGGCAAGTAGCAAACACATAGGAAGAGAAATGACCATCCAAAGAGGTGATGGAGGCAGCGGTCAGAGGGGGTGACAGAGTGACGTGACAGTGGGCTCACAGCTCATTCATGATGGAGTTTTGCATGGAGATTTTAGAGTTTTAGGATGTGCCTGCTAAATTAGAGGGACAGGCACGGTGGAGAGTCCAAACATTTTTGGTGGTATATGTGTTCCTACAAATGTCCTCAGTTCTGAGCCTAATTCCAGAGGAATTCAACACGTAATTAATCTGTGTCTTCAATGGAAATCCATTTCTTCAGTGTAACTGCAACTAGAAAGAGCAAAGCAGCAGAGACATAAAAGGAGAGTTGCAGGACAGTGGCAGGAGCAGAGAAAGAAGGGGACAGAAGAAGGCAAAGGTACCAGAAGAAAAGAGATCGATGTTAAAACCAGGCAAGCTGTGAATGCTTTAGGGCATTTTGCTATCTTATGGACAGGAAAGCAAATCCCTCAGCAGCCCTGCTGGTGAACAGAGATGTGACCCAGGATGTGCTTTGCAGGTAGCAAACACAGCATGCCACAGGGCTGTGCACGAGCAGCAAGCCAACCATGTGAGTAACTCTATCATGTGTACTGCATATCACCTTTTGGGTCTCTTGCAGACAATTCAGAGAGGACTGTAGAGGGAGGAATTAGAGGGGAAAAATAAACTACCAACTTTGTGTAGACAGTGGGTGTTATCTCTTGAGATGGGCGCACAGAGACTGCAGCTATCCATTATTTGGTGTGTGGGTGGCAACGGTGACATTTCAGGAGCTCAGAGTTTAACTGTGATGAAGCTGGAGGCCAAAGATCACAGTTAGACTCATCTGGGTGGGCAAAAGTTCAGCCTCATCTAGTGTGTGTGGCTTCCAGAACACTCAACACCTGACAGAGCTGTGAAGCCTGTCCTTGCAGCGCTCTCGGGAAGAAATGAAATACTGCTACAGAGATGGAAAACAAGAACAGGATATTCTGAATTGTTCCCAGGTACTATTAGAGGGCATCTGGAATGGCACTGGAGTGCAGAGGATAGAATCCAAATTTTGTGAGGGATTTTAAGATTTTAAAAGTGGCATTTTAAAAGGGCAAGCAGAGTGGAACATTTTAGATTTTGATGTAAGAAGAATGGAAAAAAAAACTCCCCGGGGCATTTCTAATGTATGTTTCAACATAGCCAAAATGTCAAGTATTTTGTAATATTTTTTTCTATAAAATTCATAATTGAAAAACTGAATTTTAACAAGAACTCAGTCTTTTTCCTCTAAAAAGTATTGAAACGTGACTATTCTCTCCTTATTTATCTAAAGCAAAATTCCTGCAAAATCAATGGTTTTATGGAGCATTCTGGTTCACAAGGGACACTCATAATGACAAGACGGTTCCAGCTGAAGTTTCTCCATACAACTCTATTCAGCATCAGATCAATATTCGAGGCTCTGGTGGCACTCAGTTCATTTCCCATGCCTAGACTAAGCCACTTTCTATACGAACGTCTTCCCTTATGCGTATCCTTACTGACTTCACCAACTCTTGGCAGCTAAGAAAGCGATATATCTCTCACTCTTCTAACTTCTCTGTATTTTTTTCCTTTCTCCTTCTCCCCTTCCCGCTCTCCTCCAGGAACCTTCTGCATCATTTCACTGTGCACGTGTGTGGCTGGAATCAACTTCGAGCTCTCCCGCTACCCCCGCTACCTGTATGGACTTCCAGACGACATCAGCCATGGCTATGGCTGGTCCATGTTCTGTGCATGGGGGGGCCTGGGCCTCACTCTTATCTCTGGCTTCTTCTGCACTCTGGCCCCTTCTGTCCAACCTGTCCCCAGGACCAACTGCCCCAAATCTAGACCTGAGAATGGGACAGTGTGCTAAAAAAATAGCCAACAACAAATACACACACACACACGTATATATATATATATATGTCTATGTATACCTATACATGCATATATATGTATATATAATTAAATATAAATATATAATCTCAAATTAATGCCAGTGCCAAGGTAGAGCTGAGTCCAACACGGCACTCACATCTCCACTGGACTCTGTGTTGCTTCGTTCTTTCACACCAAGATGGGAAAGCTTTTCTCTCACACGGCTCTTCCATCCAACTCTTAACTTCAGCATCATACCTTAAAGGTTGAATGAACATGCTGTTGCACCTACCAGCTGCCACCTGGCAAGGGAGAGAGGGGTCCGGGTGGGGGACCCGCAATCTGTCTGTGCAGGACATGGAGGGCTGGGGAGCAGGGGCAAAAAGCCTGTCCCTTGCAGTTAGAAAGGAAAATGCAAACAGCAAGCAAATAAACAGATCAAGCAATTGAGTCACCTCTACAATGTACCTCCTCGAGGCCATTATCAGAAACCCACGCACTTTCTTTTCTTTCTGGAAACAAAATGAAAAAAGCCTACCCTGCTGTTGTTTATCTCTTAGTATTATCTTTTGAATATATATATATTGTTTGAACTCCTTTTCTTTTCTTTTCTTTTCTTTTCTTTTCTTTTCTTTTCTTTTCTTTTCTTTTCTTTTCTTTTCTTTTCTTTTCTTTTCTTTTCTTTTCTTTTC